>NC_134834.1:103458951-103588438 GCF_004210375.1 Tachypleus tridentatus
TAAAACGGAGGATTTACAGTGTTTATAACACATTTAGTTAAACCAAGCATTCCAAACAAAATAAATTAAGATATGTGACATACAGTTATAGTAGTTACTATTAGCTATGGGGTATTTTCTCTTTTAGAAACTTTCATGAAAAATGCTTTAATTTTTTGTGGTTTTTTTAAATTCCAGTATTTCACTGATATGAAATGTAGCATTTCAGTGTTCCATATGGATAATTTAAATACATTAACTTCATAGTATGCGTTTTAATTATCTGATTTATTTTCTGCACAAGCAATTAGAAAAATATATTTTACTTGAGATTATTTTGTTTACAGTAGTAGAAATCACGTATGTAGACAGCAATGTTAGCATCCCCACACCCTTCAAAATAACAAGAAGAAATTAAAAAACTGGAGATTTGTTCTAGATTTGTCTCATATTTTACACATTTGTTTTCCAAATTGCAGTCCAGTAGTATCTTAAGTGCATATAATGCTAGAAACCTGGTTTTCATACTCGTGGTAGAGACAGCATAGATAGCCCACTCAATAACCTTTGCACTTAACAACAACTAAACAAATTACAGATATACCAGCTCCCCTACTCTTTCTAGAAATTTTTCAGTTTGCTACCACATTGGTATTTGATGTTTTTGAATAACCTTTGTTTATTTATTTATTTTTAAATTTTGGCGTTTGCTAGAAGGCGCACGATGTTAAGATCACACAAGTTTATAAAATTAGTCCTAGAATGCCTAGCAAATTTTAGTATGTTAGGCCTAGAGTAGTTTCGATGTACAGTGGTGTTGTGTTTGTTCTGGAACTAAATTATTTATTAGTTTTGTCTCTTTGGGCTGGTTACATGTCAACACCATCGTACACCATAATAAAATGTTATTATCTCTGTCTAATTAAAAACACTATATTGTACTCAACCTTATACCTTTAAGCACGTAAGATACGAGTATAAAAAAGTAGGCATCACAATATCAACTATTCTAATTAATTTACATTTTAGATGTCATTACATTGAATTATTTATGTAACACTCAAGACATGAGTACTAATCTTTCGTACTTTCTATATATAAAACAATGAAAACTACTAATTAGCTTGTATATCTCCAAACTATTTACTTAAAAAAATCCATAAATGTAAATCGGTAACCATGCTGTTCAGCTACGCCTGCGCAGACAACATTGGCTGAAGCACCAATCAGAGTCCCGTTTCCTGAAATTCAAACAAAGAAACAAGTATAAATTAAATAAGTAGTTTATTTGTACTGAATAAAGTCAGAACACAACAGCCCACAAGTACATAAAGATATTACGCCTTTGTTTTTATTTAGGGAGGGAAACCAAATAAAAATATAAATAAGCTTACTTCGTCACAAAGGTTTAAAATTTTATCAATTTTCTTGGGGAGAATTAGTAACACGACATATCATTATTGTCTCACAAAGACTCAATGTTCTGATAGTGTACATGCTATATATAAACTATAAATATACCAAAGTTATATTCAGATTGTCTTTTGATTTGTCAGTTAATTTAAGAACGAAGCATCGCAAAGTACTGTTGCAACGACTCACATGAAAAACATTAAATATATTTTCACTGTTTACGTATTCAAACTAAATGTAAACATTTTCTCCAATTGGTTCAGTCCTACTTACCCCCTAAACAAGCTCCAAAGGCCAATGCATATACCAAAGGAGTGAGAGGCAGGTTCAGTTCTTTGTTGGTTGATAATGTTACAACAATCTTGATCTATAGGGATTAACCAAAGAAAACAAAATCACTTAACATTTAACTAAATGGAAGTTGAAGTCAGGACGAAAATTATACACTACGTAAGTGTATTTACTTCGAAATGTAGAAATACACTAAACATTTATAAAATCACACACAATAGTCATTATTTTCTCAGTTATGAAAGTTTACGTTTTCACACATCACTACTGACTAAAGAAAAGCAAGGATATGTTTGTAGGGACGTTTCAAGGATATCCTTTATTTGATGGGCAGAGAATTTAAGTCTTAAAAGACTGCATGTTAGGTACAAATTATTTGAGAGAGAGGGAGCGAGTGAACCTTGCTGACGATGGTCTGCTTCCTACGCCACCACAGTGTACACGTCCATGCTATTCTACAGAATGTTTACAGTATCCAAAGTTGTAATTAGTTTCATGTTGAACTAACTTTAAAATGTCTACAGTATACAAAGTTGTCATTAGTTTCATGTTGGACTAACTTTAAAATGACTACAGACCCAAAGTTGCCATTAGTTTCATGTTGGACTAACTTTAAAATGTCTACAGTATACACAGTTGTCATTAGTTTCATGTTGAACTTATTTTAAAATATTTGTGGTATAAAAAAAAAACTATTAAAGTTTTGTGTATTTACGTAGTATTTTATTATGGACAGCTTTAGTAAAATTAAAATTTTATTTCATTTTATTATAAATAACGTAGAATATCTGAAATCAGTTTTAAAATATGAAATTTGTCATATTTCAATTTGTCTTTTTAAAATGACAAAAACTGGTATTGCTTCACAGGATCTACTTCAGTTGATATTTTGATTTTAATGAGCAAAATTCATATTCATAAACTACGAGTTTATTCATCTTACCATAACAGTTGTAAATGGAATGTTGTCAATGAAACTGGATGCTATGGCTGAAACCCATATAACCAGCAAAATGGCGACTAGGAGGCGCTGATTTTCATTAACACTACTTATCCAATCCTGTGTTAACTGCCCGATGTACCACAATAACTGTAACTCGGCTAATGCCTATGAGGGAAATTATTTAAAAGAATAATAACTTATTAATTTTTAATACTGAACGATATACTTCTAACAAATATTTATTGATGGATTGGTATTGTATTAACTGTACAAGGACTTCTGTTGTTCAAAAGTATAAGCTACTGATAAGAAGAGAATAATAGGAAAGGTATAACTGTATTGAAGAATGAAGATAAACAACAGAGTTGATGAAACCGTGACACACCTACCACATAGGCCATCAAATTTCCTTGTGTAACATGTGTTCTGAGTTTTTGTTTTTCACTAGTATTATGCAGAAAATTCCAAAACTAAATATGAAATATTTCATTATTTCCTATTAATTATGTTATTTGAATAAGAGTCTAGCTTACATGGCAAAAAAGAACTTTCCTAAAGGATATTGGTCGAATAACTGACCAATATATTTTGAATTAAACGCGGAAATAATGGATAGGAAATATATATCTTAATGCAATATCAGGCAGTATTTAATCTTACTCTCAGTGTTTATTGATTATTTCTCTGCATATTGTTTCAAATTATCACGTTAAAACAATTTAATGTCCAGTCCAACTAATGAGAATAAATCAGTTTTTCTTCGTTTAAACGTTTTTACAAGCTTAAAGTTGAACACTGCTATAATTTTGTTAGGCCTACAAATGACGTTATACCGCTAACAATAGGAATATGACTGATATCAAGTGAATCGACTTACTTGTACAATGTTGGGCAATAATTTTCTCACTTTAACTATATAAACGCTTCATGGAATCTCATTTTATAATATACTTTTTTATAGGGGTTTCCAGGACTAACATGAACTTAACGTTATAATACATCATCATAAACTCGTGGCTCCCTCTAGCTAGCAAGTAAATTACAACGTAACTTATACCACAATATCAATCAAAAGTATGTTTTATTCTTTTCCGGAAAAAAACAAAACAAACTGAATTCAGAGCTTACATAGTTAAAAATAAGGTGTGTAATGGCCATGCAAACGTTTCACTGACCCTAGTAAGTTTTCTAATACGTAAAACAGAAATACAGTTTTCCTGTGATAATGACCGACTCTAATTATTTCGAATTGACCACAAAAATAGGAATTGGTGAAAATATTTTCTGTTTACTGTTGTCATGGTCGAGGGTTTTTTATTTCTCCTTTTTTAGTATAAAATCGTATATATTACAGCTGACAGATAAAGATTCGTAATTCTGTTCAACACAGGTTAATTTTATAATCATATGTAGAGCTTAAAATTACACAGTTTCAATAAACAACACATGTAATAATCTCATAAAATTGGCAATAATATTAAATAAACTCATTATACGCTTTACAGACAATGTTTACTTACTAAATTCTTAGCTTATATGGTTAATCTTATGGCTTTGTACAAAGCATTATCATATGCAATGTTTACACAATAAACACAACTTATATGGTTAATTTTAGAGTGATATATAAAGTATCACACTGAAACTGTCAATAAGTTAAATATTAGGATTATGTGGTAAGTTTTACAGTTGTGGTGTATGAATATACCATGCACTTCTTTTTGTAACTATTTCGCCTTTCTTTTTATTTTGTGTATGCGCAGGTTTCACATAATGTGTAGGTGTGAAAGGTGAAACTTATTGGTGTAATACTGCATGTTGTGCACGGATGTCTACAACAATGTCCTCGAATGGTTATCAAGTGATACCTCAATACTGTGACATCTGTGATTGAATAAGAATGACCAGCGACCTGGACACACATGTTGCTGTTCATAAATACATTTCCTGTAAAATATGGGATGCTGAATGTACTCAGCCTGTATGGATTCAGGCTGAGCAGCTGGACATAGAAGATCAAGTAGAAACGATTGTCCAGTATTTTACTTGTGACATTAATAAAGATTGTTTATTCAGTGTTTCACTTCGTAGATAATATCATTATTTCATCTATACTTATGACGCAGTCACTCAGAGGTTTAGCAATACTTGTAATCCATGTCTGGATCGAATTTTCCTTTACTAAGTGAACCTATCTTTTTGCTCTAGCGATAATATACTTTTATCTGAATATACCAGTTAAAAGCAAACTATTAACACAGTGACTGTTTATTCATTATATGCTTAGCATATGTTATTAATCTTGTAGGTAGAAATCAAGAATAAAACATTCAAAATCAACTAAAATGATCACCTCAGCAGAATACCTTAATTTTCTTAGGTAATCTAGTACTGACATGCGAACAGTTGTTTAATGGATGCTTTGAGTTTAGCGGGTAAATAAATGAAACATTTAACTTGGACTTAGCTGTATTTCTGGGTGTTTATGTTTTCTGTTAATTAGGTTGGACATAACTGTATCTCTGGGTGTTTGTTTTCTATTGATTAGGTTGGACATAACTGTATCTCTGGGTGTTTGTTTTCTATTGATAAGGTTGGACATAACTGTATCTCTGGGTGTTTGTTTTCTATTGATTAGGTTGGACATAACTGTATTTCTGGGTGTTTGTTTTCTATTGATTAGGTTGGACATAACTGTATCTCTGGGTGTTTGTTTTCTATTGATTAGGTTGGACATAACTGTATCTCTGGGTGTTTGTTTTCTATTGATTAGGTTGGACATAACTGTATCTCTGGGTGTTTGTTTTCTATTGATAAGGTTGGACATAACTGTATTTCTGGGTGTTTGTTTTCTATTGATAAGGTTGGACATAACTATATCTCTGGGTGTTTGTTTTCTATTGATTAGGTTGGACATAACTGTATCTCTGGGTGTTTGTTTTCTGTTGATTAGGTTGGACATAACTGTATCTCTGGGTGTTTGTTTTCTATTGATTAGGTTGGACATAACTGTATCTCTGAGTGTTTGTTTTCTATTGATAAGGTTGGACATAACTGTATCTCTGGGTGTTTGTTTTCTATTGATAAGGTTGAACATAACTGTATCTCTGTGTGTTTGTTTTCTATTGATAAGGTTGGACATAACTGTATCTCTGTGTGTTTGTTTTCTATTGATTAGGTTGGACATAACTGTATCTCTGGGTGTTTGTTTTCTATTGATAAGGTTGGACATAACTGTATCTCTGGGTGTTTGTTTTCTATTGATAAGGTTGGACATAACTGTATCTCTGGGTGTTTGTTTTCTATTGATAAGGTTGGACATAACTGTATCTCTGGGTGTTTGTTTTCTATTGATAAGGTTGGACATAACTGTATCTCTGGGTGTTTGTTTTCTATTGATAAGGTTGAACATAACTGTATCTCTGTGTGTTTGTTTTCTATTGATAAGGTTGGACATAACTGTATCTCTGGGTGTTTGTTTTCTATTGATTAGGTTGGACATAACTGTATCTCTGGGTGTTTGTTTTCTATTGATTAGGTTGGACATAACTGTATCTCTGGGTGTTTGTTTTCTATTGATAAGGTTGGACATAACTGTATCTCTGGGTGTTTGTTTTCTACTGATTAGGTTGGACATAACTGTATATCTGGGTGTTTGTTTTCTATTGATAAGGTTGGACATAACTGTATCTCTGGGTGTTTGTTTTCTATTGATAAGGTTGAACATAACTGTATCTCTGTGTGTTTGTTTTCAATTGATTAGGTTGGACATAACTGTATCTCTGTGTGTTTGTTTTCTATTGATAAGGTTGGACATAACTGTATCTCTGAGTGTTTGTTTTCTATTGATTAGGTTGGACACAACTGTATCTCTGAGTGTTTGTTTTCTATTGATAAGGTTGGACATAACTGTATCTCTGGGTGTTTGTTTTCTGTTGATAAGGTTGGACATAACTGTATCTCTGGGTGTTTGTTTTCTATTGATTAGGTTGGACATAACTGTATCTCTGTGTGTTTGTTTTCTATTGATAAGGTTGGACATAACTGTATCTCTGAGTGTTTGTTTTCTATTGATTAGGTTGGACATAACTGTATCTCTGGGTGTTTGTTTTCTATTGATAAGGTTGGACACAACTGTATCTCTGAGTGTTTGTTTTCTATTGATAAGGTTGGACATAACTGTATCTCTGGGTGTTTGTTTTCTGTTGATAAGGTTGGACATAACTGTATCTCTGGGTGTTTGTTTTCTGTTGATAAGGTTGGACATAACTGTATCTCTGGGTGTTTGTTTTCTATTGATTAGGTTGGACATAACTGTATCTCTGAGTGTTTGTTTTCTGTTAATTAGGTTGGACATAACTGTATCTCTGGGTGTTTGTTTTCTATTGATAAGGTTGGACATAACTGTATCTCTGGGTGTTTGTTTTCTATTGATAAGGTTGGACATAACTATATCTCTGGGTGTTTGTTTTCTTTCTACTGATTAGTTTGGACTTAACTGTATCTTTGGATGTTTCTGCTTTCTGTTAATTAGCTTGGACTTAACCATATGCCTGAGTGTTTATAGTTTTTAGCAAGCAGCTTGTACTAATCCATACAAGCTTGTAATCGTTTTTATATCAAAAGTGAAATGTGCAATTTTAAAAGTTGAGATTAATAGATTTGTCAATTTCAATGAAACTCAGTCTGTATTTTAATGAGTAGAATGCCTCTAGAAATGAGTAACGTTTGCAGCAGTGTTATAATGCATACATATATATATCACACAGCAAGAAGTACGTATCATCACAAACCTCCATTACAACAAAAAGAGCAGCAAAAAACAGGAGTGTACTCCATTCTACACGAGAAATGACGCTCTCAATTTCATCCAAGTCTGCTAGGATCAGCAATGTAATCGCTCCTAGAATGGCTACCCAGCCTATGTTTTCATAAAATGAATAAATGGGTTTTAACAATTGCACTAATAATATATAATATACGCAAAACTGTTACGTAATAGTTATTTTCCTAAAACGTGTTTCCGAGAATCGCTTCCATCCAATTACAATTAGCTTTTCGCGTTTTGTAACGCACTTTATATACGAACGTTGTTACAACGCATGCCACAAACCTTCTGCACACCATATTGGAATTAAATATTTCAACATGTTTACGTCTCTCACGCAAATCAACATAAGCATTTCTCCACAAACAGGAGAGCAACACCATCATGTGACTTCCTTTATGCGCCACTACCGAACCATCAGTTGGAATTTTGGCAGAAGACGTAAGCACCAGAAAACTGTAAGAAGTATGAGAGGAGGAAGTGCCTGTCGGAAATGCATTTTCAGTATAGGAAAACTATAACTTCCAATACGGTATTCTCTCCATTCACAAGATTAGCTAGAGTTACACACTGAAAAGGATGAGGTACCAGTTAGAGAAAGAAGAGAAGTACCCACCGAAAGTGTCTGAAGAATATTTCTGTATATGAGAAGGACGGTTCAGATGAGATGAGGAGGATCACTGTGCCATCTCTGAACCAGATGTCGTCTAGTCATGAACAGTTTCAGATGAGATGAGGAGGATCACTGTGCCATTTCTGAACCAGATGTCGTCTAGTCATGAACAGTTACAAACAAACATGGTGGAATAAAAAGGAAGCACATATGAGTGGGAGAGGATAAGTCAGGAAAGTGGATAAAGAAGAATTCATCCCATGGTGTAGAATAGCGAGGGCACAGCAGACCATACTCAGTAAGTCAACTACATTCAAACCATTCTTGCTGGGTACCGACATCCAAGGATCACACAGTCTTCATCTCAAGACCTGAAATCATGGATATCAGAAAAGAACCGACTCTAGGGAGTGGTAATGAGCCAGGGATTCAGAAAGGTAGCATCCAGTATCTAAAGAAAGTCTATCATAAGCAATCAACTCCTGTGAGCGTGAAGTTGGTCTGAAATGTCCAAAGGTCAATAATAACACTCTCGCGAGAGAAAACGAGGGAATGCGCATGACACAAACGAAAACAATCTGCATAAACTATTTTGTCACTCACGACACAGAGGAAGAAAGATGGACAATCTCAAACCTGTGTGAGAATTTATTTTGATTGGTTCACTTGATATTCAAAACCAGGCTCTGAGGTACAAACATCTACGTGAGGATAGAATGAGCGTACTCAATTGAAGGATGAACTTCACTAAGATGTCTCACTCTGTTGTATGCGTCATTAAATCCAAAGAATAGTATGCCTTCTACACTGGCAAAACACCACTGCCCTACTCTGAACTGAATGGTTATAGCCATCTTTGTGGAACCCATCCAGCAGAATTCTTTCATGGTCAACCACCCAACTAGCTTGGAACTGGTAAGTGGTAAGGACTCCGACACTCCATGGAAAGAATAGAGGTAAAAGAGCATTGGAGAGTTTGGTGGGAGTGCTACTTCCAATTCCACGGAACAAAGCTAGAGAGGAGAAAGTTGGGTCCAGTTGAGATGGGTGTTGAATAAAACACACAAATAACCTTGATACTACAAATAATGAAGGAAGAACTTCTCGAATTCGATCAAACAGTCAACCAAAGTAGCTTTGAGAAGGAGCTGGCGAGTATAACAGGTTGACTCTTCTTTGGAGTTAGTGAAAAGCTAGTTGTTCACGTAGAAGTGAAAGCACATTACGAGGTAGAGCAAACAATTGCAACACCCAACAAAATACGTACGGTGCAAAAGCCCAAAAGGTAGGGTGTAAATTTGGTGTACTACCTCATGATGTGGAAACTGAGGAAAAGGATAAGAATGCTCCAAGACGAGAATATGCAGATAGGAATTGAATACATCTGTTTTGGTTATCCAAATGCCCAGAGATAAAGCTTGTCGATGCATAAGGTAGGATTTCATGGTGAATCATGGGGCATTAACCTATTGATTGACACTGGACAGGACGATGACCAACCTCCAGTCCTAAGTCTTTTTTGGGAGCACAAATAGATGGTAATAAACCCTCCCCAAACTATGAGGTGTGTTCAAAAAGTTTTGAGACTTCATTTTTATTCCAAAGAATAATGTACATATTACATGTTATCCCTATCAAAGTAATCTCTCTCAGTTGATACACTCTTGTCCCAGTGTTTCTCCCATTTTCGGAAGCAATGCTGAAAGTCAACTGTTATGTGACTAAGTTCTTCCTTTACGTTATTATGGATGGTTGGAATGTCATCAAATCTCTTACCTTTTAACTTAATTTTTATTTTTGAGAAGAGAAAAAAATCACACGGGGCAAGATCGGGAGAATACGGGTGTGTGGTAACATAGGAATATATTTTCTCCCAAAAAATTCTTGAACAGACACAGCACTGTGTGAAGGCGTATTGTCACGATGAAGAAACCAGTGACCAACCTTCCATATCTCGCGGCGGTTTATTCTAACTTTCTCCCTAAAGCGAATTAAGACCTCTTTATAAAAGGCTTGGTTAACTGTTTGGCCACTTCGAATTTTTTCTTATACCTTAGCGACTGCTTCATCAGTGGACTTTTTCGACGATCGCCCAAAACGTGGATAATCTTTGATGAATTCCCAGCCATCTTGAAAGCGTTTTATCCACTGACAAACAACAGCATTACTTGAGCAGTCTTCACCAAAGGCAGTTCTTAACATTTAAGATTTCTGTTCCTCCTTTAACATTTCTCACACAAAACTTGATGCAAAAACACTGTTGTTCTTTTCTGTCCATTTTTATTATGACAAAAGCAAGAGATACGTCTGTCTTTGAACACGTTTTTCTCAAGAATGGTACAAGGTCTGAAGAAATGGCTTGTTCGTGAGGTAGACCACTATTTGTACTTTGAAGTTCACTCCCTCTGTACTGGCACCTGTAAGAGAAGTCGTCTTAGAACATTTTGATCAGACCTCGTATGTGAGGCAGGTTCAATAGTTTATTGTACGAGGTGTTGTACTGCCTTGAAACGATGGTGGTACGAGGAATGCTGTGGGGGTGAAAAGGAAATAGGCATTCTAAATAAGGGATGGGTAGTAAGAAACGGGATGATAAAAACCTTATAACAGTACTCTGTTAACCCAAATATCTAGTTTACACCAGACCTTAAGCCACTGTATTACAACCAGAATCCTTGTTGGCATACCGTGTGTCATTGTGAAAACAATGTAACAATGACTCTGCAGGAAGAAGGAACAAGCAAAATCTGAGAACGGAAGTATCAGGAGACAGAAATCAGTGCCAAACTTGGCTTTGGCTGAGACAAACAGGCCACCAAATGAGAAAGGGTGAATTGTTGTTCGACAAAAGCTACTCTTCATTACTAAGGCTCTAGAATCGCGAGAAACACAACGTCTCAAGACTGGGGTCATACAAAGGTCCCGTAGAAAATAAGCCCGAAGATGAACCCTTGACAATATGGTATCGCGACCTAAACGTTTTCAACAACAACACAAATCCTCATTACCGTAGCCACAAGGAAGAGGATCAGTGTGAGGTTGTCACATATAACCCTCAGTCTCCCTGCAAATAAATACCGATAAAACCCCAGTGGTTCACCCCACTTCTGCGGCATGGAGTATGTCATCAGACGAATGAGTTGGACAAAAAGTGGTAATGTTAATTTTAAAATTTGACAACAAAACACGGGTAAATAAATGCTTTCAAAATGAAATTAAAGCCTGCTTGAAATAAAATTAAGTGTAGGTTAAATTATTTTGTTTGTTTGTTTTTGAATTTCGCGCAAAGCTACTCGAGGGCTATCTGTGCTAGCCGTCCCTAATTTAGCAGTGCAAGACTAGAGGGAAGGCAGCTAGTCACCACCACCCGCCGCCAACTCTTGGGCTACTCTTTTACCAACGAATAGTGGGATTAACCATCACTTTATAACGCCCCCACGGCTGAAAGGGCGAGCATGTTTGGCGCGACGGGGATGCGAACACGCGACCCTCAGATTACGAGTCGCACGCCTTAACACGCTTGGCCATGCCGAGCCGGTTAAACTACGTCAAACTATATCGTTGTAGAACTTGAACAAAAGAAACGCGTCTAAACTTCGGAACAGCTAAACGAGACATGAAAGTTTGGTTGTGGAGCATAGAGGAAGTCACGTGCATCACGTGATTGTGGTACTCTCCTATTGGTGTAAAGATGAACTATGTTAATTTGCATGAAAGAAATGCTGGAATCTTTCATTCCAATTGTGAGGGTGCGAAAGACTTGTGACATGCGTTATAAAGAGAGTTCGCCTATAGAGGGCAGCACAAAACGGGAAAAGCTACTCTTATGAGAGGAGAGAAGTACCTCATCGAAAGCAAAAAATATACAATAAGTGTTAAATATTACACAAACTGGAGAGTTAAACGTTTCTTAAGATGACATAAACACTTAATAAATTTTGATGCAATTTAAATATTTTCATTTTCTAGCTTCTAATGACACAGGTTTTGATAAACAACACTCATCTTTACTTTCACACTTTTATAATGTCAAGTAATTGTTAATGTGTTGTTATTTTTTTCAGTAGCACTGTGTTCAAAGTGGCACTAGCACTGTTTGTGTTAACGTTAGCACTGTTACTTATCAATAGCACTTTTTCAATTTTTTATTAGCATTGTTTTCTGTTTTGACCAACACTGGTTTCCATTGTCACCATTCTATTGTTATTCTGGTGTAACCAGCATTCTTTCCGTTTTCAACTATTTTTCAGTAGAATCACGAATTCACATACATACATTTATAACTCTACAACTATATCAGGAAGTTAGTTGTAATAAATGATATGTTGACATATCATAATACATATTTACGTCAACCATATCAATGATATTGATAAAGCTATTAACGTGTATCAATATACTGGTAAGTTGGTTGACGCAGTATAAGACATGTGTGTAAACTGGTTGGCATACCATAATTTTATCAGCGTAGTAGTAAGTCGGTTAACTGAAATCATGTAAACATACTACAATACATTTCAATAACTCTATTACTATACCGGTAAGTCAGTTCATGTAAATCGTGTATATTAAAGTACGTATCATTAACCATACCACAGTAATACTAACACTATGAGAAACAACTGAGTGTTTAACATTCCGATAAGTTCACACGTAATATTTTGTAATATTTGCTGTAATTGAACACATATTAAATAGCAGATGTGAAAATTGCAATAAAACTTCTGCTCTCACATTATTATTAGATCAGTACAGTATGAAAGAACAAACTGGTGGTTACGTACCTAAGCTGAGCTTTAGATTTGGTATACTCTGAAGAAAGAACAGAATTATAACACATGCTAAAACAACTCCAGTCTTCACCAGTAGAGTTTTGTTTCGTATTTTATACTGAAAAAGTACGTAAGGAGAGCTTTAGTTCATCGCTTCAAAATAAAAGATAAATATACCATAACAACGAAAACAATTAATGTTAATTAGAAAATTTAACCAAATGTTGTTTTTGTTACAAACGGGTTCATCAGTTAGCATTTGAAGTCAATGACAAACCAACACAGCTGAATCAGTAAACGTTTTATATATGTGCAAACGGCTGGTTTGGGTTGAGGATTTTTTTATTATTTGTGAACCTGACGATGACCGAAGAAGGTCGAAACGTTGTTCGCTCCTCTATAAAAAAATAAAATAAAAATTCTCAACCCTAACCAGCCGTATTTACATGTATATTTTTCTCTTCAAGTGGGTTTTCTCGTCATCACTGATCAGTAAAAGTTTTGTTTTTTAAATCATGTGTTGATTAGTCTGCGGTAGGACCACATCCATCTGGAGAGAACCGAAGTTGATAATAACCTATTTTTCCATTGTTTTCACAAATACGTGTGATATTGGTTCTTGAGATATTTTACATTTACTTGTGACATTGGTTATCAAGACGTTTGAGACATTTCAGAAATATGTGTGACATTGGTGTTTGAGATTGAATGTGTACAAGATATACCTTCTTACTGAGTTCCACTAAGCTTGCCTGGTAACTCTCCTCTGATGGTCTGAAAGAAACAAGTATCATTCATAAAGCTCTACCTTACTACTGTAAAGTTTCTGAATTAAAATAATTAAGCTTTGATTAATAATGGGCTATATTCTAGTAGTTTGTTTACTTAATCTGACTAAAACTAAAATAAAATAATATTAAACTACAATATAAAATAAAGTGATATTAAAGTGTCTGTTTAACTACAATATAAAATAAAGTGATATTAAAGTGTCTGTTTAACTACAATATAAAATAAGGTGATATTAAAGTGTCTGTTTAACTACAATATAAAATAAAGTGATATTAAAGTGTCTGTTTAACTACAATATAAAATAAAGTGATATTAAAGCGTCTGTTTACAATATAAAATAAAGTGATATTAAAGTATCTGTTTAACTACAATATAAAATAAAATGATATTAAAGTATCTGTTTAACTACAATATAAAATAAAATGATATTAAAGTGTCTGTTTAACTACAATATAAAATAAAATGATATTAAAGTGTCTGTTTAACTACAATATAAAATAAAATGATATTAAAGTGTCTGTTTAACTACAATATAAAATAAAATGATATTAAAGTGTCTGTTTAACTACAATATAAAATAAAGTGATATTAAAGTGTCTGTTTAACTACAATATAAAATAAAGTGATATTAGAGTATCTGTTTAACTACAATATAAAATAAAATGATAAAGATGAGATTAGAGGGACTATGAATAGTCAACAAGTATGTACATTCTATTGTTTCAACAAGCACAACTCGTGTGTTAACTGGAAAAGATACATTTATCTTCATAAACAACGAACTGCCAAGAATTATGAGTTAAGTCAACGTGCCAACATTGTATGTCTACACTATTAATGTCAATGATACATATAAATATTTTTTGTGGGTTTGTAATATCGTGTGCATAATGACAATAAACTTGAATAACTTACGTAACTTATATCATAGAGTTTCTTGAATAACTTACGTACCTTATATCATAGAGTTTCTTCTTTAGCAGGCTCTCTAATGAATAAACTTTTTTTCTTAAAATGGCCCGAACAGTGTTTTCATCTCGAGAGTAGCCTGGTAGAGACTTACAAGCTTTCTTCCAAACTTCAATTTCATGACGTAGCTCTTTTAAATTCAGACATTTTTATCACGTCAGTGAATATAGGGTATACATACTAACATGTTTCGTGAAAGGTATTATTATTAATTGAATGTTTAATACAAGGGGACAATTGAAAATGTATAACAGAAGGGTATAATTAATAACACGTATAGTGCAAAGACAATTAATAACACGTATAGTGCAAAAACATAATTAATAACACGTATAGTGCAAAGACATAATTAATAACACGTATAGTGCAAAGACATAATTAATAACACGTATAGTGCAAAGACATAATTAATAACACGTATAGTGCAAAGACATAATTAATAACACGTATAGTGCAAAACATAATTAATAACACGTATAGTGCAAAGACATAATTAATAACACGTATAGTGCAAAGACATAATTAATAACACGTATAGTGCAAAGACATAATTAATAACACGTATAGTGCAAAGACATAATTAATAACACGTATAGTGCAAAAACATAATTAATAACACGTATAGTGCAAAGACATAATTAATAACACGTATAGTGCAAAGACATAATTAATAACACGTATAGTGCAAAGACATAATTAATAACACGTATATGATAAGGTAACCATGGATAAGGTGTACGGGAAAAAGATATAATTAATAACATGTACAGCAAGAACTGTTAAACTCACAACTGAATGTCTATAGAATGTATTAAGTGAATAAGGTCATTAAAACAAATCTAGAAGAAACTGGAAGTATTTATAACTTTTGATGTTACAATGTATCACTTTGATGTTACAGTGTAATTATTTATAACTTCTAATGTTACAATGTATCACTTTGATGTTACAGTGTCATTATTTATAACTTCTAATCTAACAATGTATCACTTTAATGTTACAGCGTAATTTTACTGCTGTTTTTACAGTCGGTTTTCTTTTCATGTATAAGACACTGATAATATTAGTGTACATTTTTGCCGAGTATATTATTGTTTGTTTGTTATTATACACAAAGCTGCATATTGGAGTACCACAGGGATAAAACCATGAACGTTAGCTTTAGAAGCTGAGCCACCAGACAATTAAAAAGCGAAGCACTGTAGTTACTCCAATGAAAAGGTAATAAATACTATTGAATAAGATAGACAGCACGTGATTCCTGCATAACACACATATTATGAATACGTAACAGTTAAAGCAAGGTACCTAGGTTATAACACTTACTTGCTCTAACACAAAATAGAATCGTCACCTAATAGAGTGTTGTTGTAATGAGATATCGCTTACCAACAACTTCTGGCGGATCCTTGAATCTAAGTGTAGCCGTGTCTCGGTACATGATACGTAGCATAATATAGGTTGCAACCATACACACGATTATTCCGGGTGTCACGTGCACTGTAAAACTAGCGAAATCCACCCCCTATGAACGAAATAAGAAATTAAAATGTATTATCATGAAAAATTTCATTACTATGTCAGATGTCTAAAACACAGATGTTGTTTGGTAAAAGCTTTCGTGGTTCTCCACCAGGTGGTCATTAGACCTCATTTGTCTTGAAAATACTATTTTGAGTTTTGCGAATGTTCAGGATAAGAAACAAAGAAATTAAAATACAGAATATGAACACGAAATACCAAAATAACACTTTAAATACAATTCTAAACGTACTTCTCGTAATATCAGATCAGATATAGAAAACGTAATTTAACCATCAAATTACCGATTTGTGTTCATACCATTCTGATTAACACAGCCATTTGATCTTTCTGCAAAAACCAAAAGTTCCAGGATTTAATGGTGGAAGATCAGTACGAGTCGCCTGTTGCAAGCGGACTACGCGGAATAAGGCGTAGTGAAGAAATCATGATAAAAAACAACTCTTTTGAAGTAAATAAAAAAAATAGCCTGATTGTCAATTTGTTTTTTGGACAAAGTTAAACAGTATACTTTATACATTCTATCCACCACGGGGTATCGATACCCCAATCTTAGCGTTGTATTTGTTTGCTTCTAGTTAAGCAGTACAGAACACGGTATGGCGAGGTGGATAAGGCACTCAACTCGTAACAAAAGGGTGGCGGGTTCGAATCCCCTACACACCAAACATGCTCGCCATTTTAACTGTGGGGGTGTTATAATGTGACGGTCAATCCCATTGTTCTTTGTTAAAATAGTAGCCCAGAAGTTGGCGGTGGGTTGTGATGACTAGTTGCCTTCCTTCTTGTCTTACACTGCAAAATTACGGACGGCTAGCGCAGTTAGCCCTCGTGTAGATTTGCGCGAAATTCAAACCAAAGCACAAATATACACAATGGGCAATCTATGATTTTATTTAAGTAGAACTAACTGTACTTAAATAAAGAAGTAGAACTAACTGTACTGAAATAAAGAAGTAGAGCTAACTGTACTTAAATAAAGAAGTAGAACTAACTGTACTTAAATAAAGAAGTAGAGCTAACTGTACTTAAATAAAGAAGTAGAGCTAACTGTACTTAAATAAAGAAGTACAACTAACTGTACTTAAATAAAGAAATAGAACTAACTGTACTTAAATAAAGAAGTAGAGCTAACTGTACTTAAATAAAGAAGTAGAGCTAACTGTACTTAAAAAAAAAAGTAGAACTAACTGTACTGAAATAAAGAAGTAGAGCTAACTGTACTTAAATAAAGAAGTAGAACTAACTGTACTTAAATAAAGAAGTAGAGCTAACTGTACTTAAAAAAAGAAGTAGAACTAACTGTACTTAAATAAAGAAGTAGAACTAACTGTACTGAAATAAAGAAGTAGAGCTAACTGTACTGAAATAAAGAAGTAGAACTAACTGTACTGAAATAAAGTAGAACTAACTGTACTGAAATAAAGAAGTAGAGCTAACTGTACTTAAATAAAGAAGTAGAGCTAACTGTACTTAAATAAAGAAGTACAATAACTGTACTTAAATAAAGAAATAGAACTAACTGTACTTAAATAAAGAAGTAGAGCTAACTGTACTTAAATAAAGAAGTAGAACTAACTGTACTGAAATAAAGAAGTAGAGCTAACTGTACTGAAATAAAGAAGTAGAACTAACTGTACTGAAATAAAGTAGAACTAACTGTACTGAAATAAAGAAGTAGAGCTAACTGTACTTAAATAAAGAAGTAGAACTAACTGTACTGAAATAAAGTAGAACTAACTGTACTGAAATAAAGAAGTAGAGCTAACTGTACTTAAATAAAGAAGTAGAGCTAACTGTACTTAAATAAAGAAGTACAACTAACTGTACTTAAATAAAGAAATAGAACTAACTGTACTTAAATAAAGAAGTAGAGCTAACTGTACTTAAATAAAGAAGTAGAACTAACTGTACTTAAATAAAGAAGTAGAGCTAACTGTACTTAAAAAAAGAAGTAGAACTAACTGTACTTAAATAAAGAAGTAGAACTAACTGTACTGAAATAAAGAAGTAGAGCTAACTGTACTGAAATAAAGAAGTAGAACTAACTGTACTGAAATAAAGTAGAACTAACTGTACTGAAATAAAGAAGTAGAGCTAACTGTACTTAAATAAAGAAGTAGAGCTAACTGTACTTAAATAAAGAAGTACAACTAACTGTACTTAAATAAAGAAATAGAACTAACTGTACTTAAATAAAGAAGTAGAGCTAACTGTACTTAAATAAAGAAGTAGAACTAACTGTACTGAAATAAAGAAGTAGAGCTAACTGTACTGAAATAAAGAAGTAGAACTAACTGTACTGAAATAAAGTAGAACTAACTGTACTGAAATAAAGAAGTAGAGCTAACTGTACTTAAATAAAGAAGTAGAGCTAACTGTACTTAAATAAAGAAGTACAACTAACTGTACTTAAATAAAGAAATAGAACTAACTGTACTTAAATAAAGAAGTAGAGCTAACTGTACTTAAATAAAGAAGTAGAACTAACTGTACTGAAATAAAGAAGTAGAACTAACTGTACTTAAATAAAGAAGTAGAGCTAACTGTACTTAAATAAAGAAGTAGAACTAACTGTACTTAAATAAAGAAGTAGAACTAACTGTACTTAAATAAAGAAATAGAACTAACTGTACTTAAATAAAGAAGTAGAACTAACTGTACTTAAATAAAGAAGTAGAACTAACTGTACTTAAATAAAGAAGTAGAACTAACTGTACTTAAATAAAGAAGTAGAACTAACTGTACTTAAATAAAGAAGTAGAACTAACTGTACTTAAATAAAGAAGTAGAGCTAACTGTACTTAAATAAAGAAGTAGAACTAACTGTACTTAAATAAAGAAGTAGAACTAACTGTACTTAAATAAAGAAGTAGAACTAACTGTATCTTATGTTAAACTGCAGCACACTATTTAAAACAAGAAGTAGACGAATGTAGTTTGTGAACGAATCTTAACATTCTCAAAACAATCTCTCAAAGCACAAAAGTGCATCCACAAAGCTCGTTACATCTATACGATAGAGCCAAGTATCTTACATAACAGGTTATAGATTTCTTAACTGGATCTGCAACGTGAAGAAACACCTCAGGCTGAATTTAACACTGGACCTCAAACGGATTCAGCAAATTACACACTGAGAATGCACCCGACCCAACAGCTCATCTGCAGGTTTGTAGGGTATATATCAGGCTTCGATAGCGGTGGTTGGCCGAACACAGATGACCCTCAGTGTAGCTTAATGATAAACAAAAACCAAACGAAGAACTTGGAGAAATGAAGTTTATTTTTGTATAGATGTAAATCACACACTAGAGATGTGCAAGGTACATAGTAACTGGTTTTACGTTCACTATGTGTGTAATGAACATTTCACATCTTAGAGAGTAATTTGATGGTTTTAACGATCAGAATAAATAATTAAAATATCAGTGAAGACAGCCATTTCTTATGTAAATCGTTTGTTTTCTGTTTAACAGATTTTAACATCAAGGCAGATTACTTGTCGATACACTTACAGCATTAATTACATCTTCGTTTGATATAATGATTACATTGGGAGGATCCCCCACTGGTGTTGCAGCGCCACCTATGTTAGAAAAGATGACTAGAGCAATCAACACGTGCTTAGGATCAAGGCTCATGACCTCACAGAGACTGGAAAAAGAAAAGAAGCAATTATTGTTTATTGTTACTAACATGTACAGTGGTCGCATCTAGATTATTGTTACAAATGTGTGCAACATATCGTACTGTTACAAACATATGTACTGGTGTTTTCAGAAGTATTGTTACAAACATATGTACCATATGGCATTGTTATAAACATACGTACCGGCGTCTTTTAAGAAATATTGTTACAAACATATGTTCTAGTGCCATCAGAAGTATTGTTACAAACGTACATGCCGTATAGTGACTGGTGTCATAAAAAGTACTGTTACAAACATACGTACCTTATGGTATTATTATAAGCATATATACCATATAGTGAATGGTGTCGTCAAAAGTATTGTTACAAACATACGCACCATATAATACTATTGAAAACATACATACCATATAGTGTTCGGTGCCATCAGAAATGTTGTTACAAACATATGTACCAGTGTCATCAAAAATACTGTTAAAAAGATACGTACCTCATAATAGTTACAAACATACATACCGTATAGTAACCGGTGTCATCAGAAATGTTGTTACAAACATACATACCGTATAGTGACCGGTGTCATCAGAAATGTTGTTACAAACATACATACCGTATAGTGACCGGTGTCATCAGAAATGTTGTTACAAACATACATACCGTATAGTGACCGGTGTCATCAGAAATGTTGTTACAAACATACATACCGTATAGTGACCGGTGTCATCAGAAGTATTGTTGTGACGTTATCTAAGAATGCTGATATGACTGCAGTAAAAATGCACAGTGTTGTTATTAGTGGCCACATTCGTCCTCGAGCGAGTCGAAAGGCCTATTAATTTAGATAAATATAAAACAGTTAACAGACAGCTGCATAAGAATCAATTATAGATCACATATTATAATAATAAATAATGTACCGAATCGCTTAAAGTCTATTAAAAAACTTATTTTTAATCACTTTGAAGGGGTTGTTTATCATTTCATCTACATTGAAACTGAAAACCAATGTAATTGACAAAAGTATTTAAGGAAACAAAATCTTGCATACACTCCAACACCACGACACCAACATGTGACACTGTTGTTTATGTGTGTTTTTATTCTATACATTTGTAAACATTGTATCGTTATTTAGCCAGAAGGGAGTTAGACGTCACATGAGGGCGTGGCCTTAATGTCTAGATTAGGAAACAATTTGGTCCACGTATTGTCCCTAATTAACCAACTCGGGGGCACACAACGAGAGGTGGGGCGCTAATTATATCCTTTGTGCAGTTCTGGATTATATTTTTAACATTCCTTTATTGACTTTAGTGTCAATAAATACGTATGTGTGTGTTTCTTCTTTTTTTTAAATGAAAATTACGGTAATAAATTGGATTATAGTAGAGAATTATATGATGGATTATTACTGCCGTTACGAAAAGAGAGCTGTGGAAAATATCAGGATGCGATAATTAGGGGAAATGTAGTGTAAAAGGCTGAGTGGGTGAACGAGTTTGGTCAGAAATTCATTTATCAGGCTGAGTGGGTGAACGAGTTTGGTCAGAAATTCATTTATCAGGCTGAGTGGGTGAACGAGTTTGGTCAAAAATTCATTTATCAGGCTGAGTGGGTGAACGAGTTTGGTCAAAAATTCATTTATCAGTCTGAGTGGGTGAACGAGTTTGGTCAGAAATTCATTTATCAGGCTGAGTTGGTGAACGAGTTTGGTCAGAAATTCATTTATCAGGCTGAGTGGATGAACGAGTTTGGTCAGAAATTCATTTATCAGGCTGAGTGGGTGAATAAGTTTGGTCAGAAATTCATTTATCAGGCTGAGTGGGTGAACGAGTTTGGTCAGAAATTCATTTATCAGGCTGAGTGGGTGAACGAGTTTGGTCAGAAATTCATTTATCAGGCTGAGTGGGTGAACGAGTTTGGTCAGAAATTCATTTATCAGGCTGAGTGGGTGAACGAGTTTGGTCAAAAATTCATTTATCAGTCTGAGTGGGTGAACGAGTTTGGTCAGAAATTCATTTATCAGGCTGAGTGGGTGAACGAGTTTGGTCAGAAATTCATTTATCAGGCTGAGTGGGTGAACGAGTTTGGTCAGAAATTCATTTATCAGGCTGAGTGGGTGAACGAGTTTGGTCAGAAATTCATTTATCAGGCTGAGTGGGTGAACGAGTTTGGTCAGAAATTCATTTATCAGGCTGAGTGGGTGAACGAGTTTGGTCAGAAATTCATTTATCAGGCTGAGTGGGTGAACGAGTTTGGTCAGAAATTCATTTATCAGGCTGAGTGGGTGAACGAGTTTGGTCAGAAATTCATTTATCAGGCTGAGTGGGTGAACGAGTTTGGTCAGAAATTCATTTATCAGGCTGAGTGGGTGAACGAGTTTGGTCAGAAATTCATTTATCAGGCTGAGTGGGTGAACGAGTTTGGTCAAAAATTCATTTATCAGTCTGAGTGGGTGAACGAGTTTGGTCAGAAATTCATTTATCAGGCTGAGTTGGTGAACGAGTTTGGTCAGAAATTCATTTATCAGGCTGAGTGGATGAACGAGTTTGGTCAGAAATTCATTTATCAGGCTGAGTGGGTGAATAAGTTTGGTCAGAAATTCATTTATCAGGCTGAGTGGGTGAACGAGTTTGGTCAGAAATTCATTTATCAGGCTGAGTTGGTGAACGAGTTTGGTCAGAAATTCATTTATCAGGCTGAGTGGATGAACGAGTTTGGTCAGAAATTCATTTATCAGGCTGAGTGGGTGAATAAGTTTGGTCAGAAATTCATTTATCAGGCTGAGTGGGTGAACGAGTTTGGTCAGAAATTCATTTATCAGGCTGAGTGGGTGAACAAGTTTGGTCAGAAATTCATTTATCAGTATGTGATTTAGTCACTTTATTTGTTACTGTCAACCTGTGAATGCTTAGTTTGTACTTTGACAAAGAAATGGAGATACGACAATCAATACAAGTAAAACCTCTACACTAAGGACACCTTTCCGACTTCATCCAAATGCCCACTATAGCAGTTTGCCCTCAATATAAAAAGTGAACCACACAAAGCTGACCGTGTTGACTATACTAACTTTCTGAATGTTAAGGTCCCCATTTTGTTTGCTGTATTCCGGACACGGGTGTTCATGAGTTTAATGTTACCATAACGTGAAGCGTTATCAAGGGGTGGATTAGCCACATCCATTATACTGGTCACAAAGTTCTGTAAACATCTCACAGATATATCCTGTGTTTATTTTACTGTCAACGACTGAAGTAGAAATCTGCTGTAAATATAGTAACAAATCACTACTTGTATAAATAGACTGTTTATATGACGCTGTAATACATTTTAAGAACAACAAAGTACACACACAGAAATAAGCTAGCTTGACTCCTGCTCCGAGAACACAATATGTAACTTATTATTTTATGTATCCTACAATGTTTCAATAAGAATTCCCCGGAGTAGTAAGAATGCACTTCAGATCTGTGAAAACGTTTATTACAGTATATGGTTCAAAATCGATCCAATATACATTGCAAGTGTTTGAATATTGGTCACATTTCTGGGATACTTAGAATTTAACAATATGCCATACAAGTATATAAAGATAACTGTCTACTTTATCAGATACCCATACAGAAAACAAGACTAAAGACACTGTCCTAACTCTGCAATATCCAGCTGCCCTTTTATTACAAGTTTTATTTTGGTTATAAAGAGTAGGTAAAAGAATGATACTGAAAAGATCTGCCCATAATGTTGCGGTGTCCGTTTATCGAGGTTCTACTCTAAGAGATATTTCTGTTTAGGTGTTTATTTGTCAAATTAGACCTGCGAACAATTATTATGTTAACTGTATAACTTGAAGAAATAAAACGTTTTTGTTATCTTTACTTAAACTGAAATTTCCATTATTCTTCTATGTGAAGAATCCAAATGAACTTGTGATAAAGACAATTACACCCATGTTGTAAGAGGTAGGTATTTTATTGAAAATAAAGTCATCTCCAGACTGAACTTAAGATGATAAAACATGTTTGGATTGAAAATGGAATGATGGTGATAAAACAGAGCAATTAATATTAGGAGGAAAGAATTAGAAAATTTTCAGATGGCTATAAATAAGGGGGCAGAAAAATATAATATATGGTGAAAAGATACAGGAATATAATATAATATAAGATAAGATAAGATAAGATAAGATACAGGAATATAATATAATATAAGATAAGATAAGATAAGATAAGATAAGATAAGATAAGATACAGGAATATAAGAGAGAAATTAAAATAACAAGACCCAAAATTCATAACACGATTATAAAAATGAAACCTAAAACATAATTAACTATGTCATATGGAATGGGAGAACCTATCTGGCAGGTATCAGTTACAACTGCTGTTGCGTGAGTTGTGACAGTAACTGTTAGGCTTTTCTGTACTACTCAGACTACACCATTATCTTTGAAGTTATGGGCATAGCAAGCCATTTAATGAAGCTGAATCGAGATAACTGTTAGGCCTTTCTGTACTACTCAGACTACACCATTATCTTTGAAGTTATGGGCATAGCAAGCCATTTAATGAAGCTGAATCGAGATAACTGTTAGGCCTTTCTGTACTACTCAGACTACACCATTATCTTTGAAGTTATGGGCATAGCAAGCCATTTAATGAAGCTGAATCGAGATAACTGTTAGGCCTTTCTGTACTACTCAGACTACACCATTATCTTTGAAGTTATGGGCATAGCAAGCCATTTAATGAAGCTGAATCGAGATAACTGTTAGGCCTTTCTGTACTACTCAGACTACACCATTATCTTTGAAGTTATGGGCATAGCAAGCCATTTAATGAAGCTGAATCGAGATAACTGTTAGGCCTTTCTGTACTACTCAGACTACACCATTATCTTTGAAGTTATGGGCATAGCAAGCCATTTAATGAAGCTGAATCGAGATAACTGTTAGGCCTTTCTGTACTACTCAGACTACACCATTATCTTTGAAGTTATGGGCATAGCAAGCCATTTAATGAAGCTGAATCGAGATAACTGTTAGGCCTTTCTGTACTACTCAGACTACACCATTATCTTTGAAGTTATGGGCATAGCAAGCCATTTAATGAAGCTGAATCGAGATAACTGTTAGGCCTTTCTGTACTACTCAGACTACACCATTATCTTTGAAGTTATGGGCATAGCAAGCCATTTAATGAAGCTGAATCGAGATAACTGTTAGGCCTTTCTATACTACTCAGACTACACCATTATCTTTGAAGTTATGGGCATAGCAAGCCATTTAATGAAGCTGAATCGAGAAACCAAAAGCTGTGACAGAAATGTATAGTTTGAAATAATTTTAGGGATAGAGTAAAGAGAAAATGCGAGACCCTAGTCGAGCTTGCTGTACTCTTGAACGGATTTCCCCAGATGTCTTGTCTGGATATTCCACGTGATATGATTCATTGGCACCATGACATAGATGCCATAATGGATGAGGAGGATATTCAAATTATATATCAGTATAGTAGGAGTCAAACTGTAGGAGAAGCTGCTCAGATAGAACTGAGTTGCCCGGCACGCCCGAGTGGTTAAGATGCTTGACTCGTAATCTGAGGGTCGCGGGTTCGAATCCCCGTTGCATCTAATATGATCGATTTTCCAGTCGTGGGGGCGTTATAATGTGACGGTCAATCGCACTATTCGTTGGTAAAAGAGTAGCCCAAGAGTTGGCGGCGGATGGTGATAACTAGCTGCCTTTCCTCTAGTCTTACACTGCTAAATTAGGGACGGCTAGCGCAGATAGTCCTCTTGTAGCTTTACGCGAATTCAGAAACAAATAAGCAACTGAGTAAAAGAACAATTCAGGAATTACGTGATTATCAGATGAAAGAGTGTAAGAACATCGGATCTTTCTTATACAGATCTATAAAATCTCAACGAGTTAATTAGATAACTGTTAACTAAAAATGGAAGAAGTAAGCTGTATGAAAGAACTATTTCATTTGCAGTTTAAAAGGATATATTACCACAGACAGAAGGCAAAAATGTTTAGAAATTAAAACTATATCTAAAGGATTTGTTTGTTTGTTTGTTTTTGAATCTCGCACAAAGCTACTCGAGGACTATCTGTGCTAGCCGTCCCTAATTTAACAGTGTAAGACTAGAGGGAAAGCAGCTAGTCATCACCATCCACTGCCAACTCTTGGGATACTCTTTTATCAACGAATAGTGGGATTGATCACAATTTATAACGTCCCTACAGCTGAAAGGGGAGCATGTTTGGTATGACGGAGATTCGAACCCGCGACCCTCAGATTACGAGTCTCACGCCTTAACACGCTTGGCCATGCCGGGCCGTATCCAAAGGATGACAAGAAAAACGGAAACTGCTACAAGTATGGATCATCCAAGACTGTTATTAATAAGCTGTTGATAACAATAGATAATCCAAGACTTATTAATAAGCTGTTATAACAATAGATAATCCAAGACTGTTATTAATAAGCTGTTGATAACAATAGATAATCCAAGACTGTTATTAATAAGCTGTTATAACAATAGATAATCCAAGACTGTTATTAATAAGCTGTTATAACAATAGATAATCCAAGACTGTTATTAATAAGCTGTTATAACAATAGATAATCCAAGACTGTTATTAATAAGCTGTTATAACAATAGATAATCCAAGACTGTTATTAATAAGCTGTTGATAACAATAGATAATCCAAGACTGTTATTAATAAGCTGTTATAACAATAGATAATCCAAGACTGTTATTAATAAGCTGTTGATAACAATAGATAATCCAAGACTGTTATTAATAAGCTGTTATAACAATAGATAATCCAAGACTGTTATTAATAAGCTGTTATAACAATAGATAATCCAAGACTGTTATTAATAAGCTGTTATAACAATAGATAATCCAAGACTTATTAATAAGCTGTTGATAACAATAGATAATCCAAGACTTATTAATAAGCCGTTATAACAATAGATAATCCAAGACTGTTATTAATAAGCTGTTGATAACAATAGATAATCCAAGACTTATTAATAAGCTGTTGATAACAATAGATAATCCAAGACTTATTAATAAGCCGTTATAACAATAGATAATCCAAGACTGTTATTAATAAGCCGTTATAACAATAGATAATCCAAGACTGTTATTAATGAGCCGTTAAAAGAATAGATAATCCAAGACTTATTAGTAAGCTGTTGATAACAATAGATAATCCAAGACTTATTAATAAGCCGTTATAACAATAGATAATCCAAGACTGTTATTAATAAGCCGTTATAACAATAGATAATCCAAACTTATTAATAAGCTGTTGATAACAATAGATAATCCAAGACTGTTATTAATAAGCCGTTATAACAATAGATAATCCAAGACTGTTATTAATAAGCTGTTATAACAATAGATAATCCAAGACTGTTATTAATAAGCTGTTATAACAATAGATAATCCAAGACTGTTATTAATAAGCTGTTATAACAATAGATAATCCAAGACTGTTATTAATAAGCTGTTATAACAATAGATAATCCAAGACTGTTATTAATAAGCTGTTATAACAATAGATAATCCAAGACTGTTATTAATAAGCTGTTGATAACAATAGATAATCCAAGACTGTTATTAATAAGCTGTTGATAACAATAGATAATCCAAGACTTATTAATAAGCTGTTGATAACAATAGATAATCCAAGAGTTATTAATAAGCTGTTGATAACAATAGATAATCCAATACTGTTATTAATAAGCCGTTATAACAATAGATAATCCAAACTTATTAATAAGCTGTTGATAACAATAGATAATCCAAGACTGTTATTAATAAGCCGTTATAACAATAGATAATCCAAGACTGTTATTAATAAGCTGTTATAACAATAGATAATCCAAGACTTATTAATAAGCTGTTATAACAATAGATAATCCAAGACTCTTATTAATAAGCTGTTGATAACAATAGATAATCCAAGAATGTTATTAATAAGCTGTTATAACAATAGATAATCCAAGAATGTTATTAATAAGCTGTTATAACAATAGATAATCCAAGAATGTTATTAATAAGCTGTTATAACAATAGATAATCCAAGACTGTTATTAATAAGCTGTTATAACAATAGATAATCCAAGACTGTTATTAATAAGCTGTTATAACAATAGATAATCCAAGACTGTTATTAATAAGCTGTTATAACAATAGATAATCCAAGACTGTTATTAATAAGCTGTTATAACAAAAGATAATCCAAGACTGTTATTAATAAGCTGTTATAACAATAGATAATCCAAGACTGTTATTAATAAGGTGTTGATAACAATAGATAATCCAAGACTGTTATTAATAAGCTGTTGATAACAATAGATAATCCAAGACTGTTATTAATAAGCTGTTGATAACAATAGATAATCCAAGACTGTTATTAATAAGCTGTTGATAACAATAGATAATCCAAGACTGTTATTAATAAGCTGTTGATAACAATAGATAATCCAAGACTGTTATTAATAAGCTGTTGATAACAATAGATAATCCAAGACTGTTATTAATAAGCTGTTATAACAATAGATAATCCAAGACTGTTATTAATAAGGTGTTGATAACAATAGATAATCCAAGAATGTTATTAATAAGCTGTTGATAACAATAGATAATCCAAGACTGTTATTAATAAGCTGTTATAACAATAGATAATCCAAGACTGTTATTAATAAGCTGTTGATAACAATAGATAATCCAAGACTGTTATTAATAAGCTGTTGATAACAATAGATAATCCAAGACTGTTATTAATAAGCTGTTATAACAATAGATAATCCAAGACTGTTATTAATAAGCTGTTGATAACAATAGATAATCCAAGACTGTTATTAATAAGCTGTTGATAACAAATCAAAGAGACAATATTTTGAGAAGATGAATACTATGCCTCCTATAACTGAGATAAGAAGTGCAGTATTAAAAGAAACTAGTCAACAAGTCAAAAGAAACTAGTCAACAAGTGAAAAGAAACTAGTCTACAAGTCAAAAGAAACTAGTCAACAAGTCAAAAGAAACTAGTCAACAAGTCAAAAGAAACTAGTCTACAAGTCAAAATGGTCGTTGATGAGGAGTCCTGGAACATGTTGACTGATACCGGTTCTGAACTTATCATTGTCCAAAATTATATGGTGATAAATGCTGGGAAATTACTTCCAAAAATGAATCAAGAAAATAGGTTGATATGAAGAGTAAACGGTCATAATAATCCACAAAGAGGAATGTTGGAAGCCATCTTTTATCTTATGATGTATGGATAATTTATGTTTGGAAAGAGTGCATTCTGGCTATTGATTTCTTACGTAAACACAGATGTGAGGTTAGACGTGCTTTAAATAGTTTCACTGCCTATAACCGAGAAATCATTATGCATTACTCAACAATCAAAGCACCGAAGTGTGGTTCTCTGATAACAAGAAGAAAGAAAGCTTAGTGTGGTAAGTGCAGGTTGACCAACCCATGGTCATCCACCATGACCATTCATAAAATACTTTAACAAATGTCAATCAACTTGCTAAACATTCAGTTATTACTGCCAAGATCATTACGAAAGTGTCATTGTGCGTAATTTAGCCAGTATTTCTGTTAGTTAGTTCAGAGCTGCGAGTTCTGAGTTCGAGTTCCGTCGTACGAAGACAGATATGAAATTAGCAAGAACCCAAAATTTTTGCTTATATGTGGTTTATTTGTGAAATTAGGCCTCTCGGTGAACGATGGTGAGGCTAACTGTGGAAAGTGAAGTTGATGAAGCATTTCTGTTATTATCAAGTGGACTGGACAATCCATTATCATTTTTAAAGAATAATTCGAAATAAACTTGACAATAACAGAAACCATTGCAACATTATTTTCTTTTTCTCGAATAATTTGAACATTTACCTTAACAATGTGAAATGCCTGGAAAAAATCATAGATTTACCTCCGAAGATCAGATAATGAAATACAAAAACATCTTTAAGAAGCACTTACCAAAACTGCAGTGTAGTCAAAGAAACCTGTTTCACACAAAATGGCTACTAGTACCATCATTCCAAACAATAAACATAAGGTCTCTACATCTAGCCACGACATTACTTTCTCCAGTGAAGGTCGCTGTACATATAGAAAGAAAACAATTAAAGTATCTACACCTGGAAAACTGCTGTACACATGAAAGAAAAAAAAAATCTCTACCACTTGGGATGGGGCATATACCGAAGATCAGTAATCAAATACAAACACGAATAATTCATAAAAATTATATGAATTTAATGAATACATACGGATCTTTTCCTGAATACTTTGCCAGGTTATATTTAATGTCGTAAAACAGCAGACGATAACATCTAAATATTCTTATTTTACGAAACAAACTTTTAAAAACTGAAACAAACAAAATTTGAACAAATGATACCGTTTCAGCACTTTTATTTTTCAATAACAAAGTTTTAGAACAATAATATATTTCTAAAGTAGGCTAACAGATATTATAACTGTTCACTGTTCTTTATTAACATCAGTGGAAGCGATCAGGATGGGAGTTTTGCCTATGATGCTAAACGGGGATGGAACATTCAGGTAGAGTTTGCCTCGTAGTGATAGGATATGGAATTTTTTCTCATGGTTCTTCCAATAATATAGAGGGTTGCCATTTTCAGGATTGAAAGGGCAATTGAAGAAGGCGATGACCTCTGTATCTTCTGAAGGAGAGATGGCTGATTTCTTGGAGGTAGTAAAGAAACTAAATAACTTACTTCTTTTGTAAGATGGATTTACAGAGCTCTTTTGGTTCCATGGTTGTAGGATTATTTATTAAGGAAACTTTCCTGAGCTCATTATACTGGAGAATTTGATTTGATCCATAGACCATTGGTCTGGTGAAACATCAGTCAAGTTTAAATCCAATGTTACAGCTAAGCAGAAGGCTCTTTGTTGCTCATACTGAGTCAGTCGGGCATGCAAAGATAAGATTAAAATCATATGTGGATGATGTCAATCTCAGTCATCAGCCTGCAAACACATGGTACTACATAACTGGAGGTAACAATGTTCTGACCCTTGGGGTGAAATCTGTTGCCTCTTCAAAAGGTGTCAGTATTTGCACCAAATCTTTAAGGACAGTCCGATCATGAAGAGTAAAGTTCGATGTACCAGTATCTGGGTTATCCAACTTTTTCTGGTGAATCTTTAGTAAAGATTTAATCATCTTAATATCTGAGTTCCATCGTGCAACTTGCATTGATTTTCGAATATAAGACACGATGACTGATGATCTGGAAATTATTTTCTGCAGTGGTCCTTTTTTTTTATCATGCCATTCATAACCAGATGCTGTAGTGCGTGGCAATAGCAGAAGTCATGTTCAGGAAGATATTCGGATAAATATCTGCTGAATTAGATTCATCCAAAAGTCCATCTTCTGAGTCAGTATCTGAAGATGAGTTCACATCATTTCTCACACTAGGTAATGATTGTGGTTCAAATCTGGACAAACAGAAGGCCGTGATCATGTTAAATGTGTTATCACGTGTCACATATGACACATTGATGTTGATGTTTCATCATATTGAATTGCAAAGTTATCAGACGTTTGGTGACCCTCGAAACACCGACTTGCCTGTTTGCATATACTTTCTATACTATTCCAGATATCTACAGTGACGTTCATGTTGGATACAAGTTATAGTAGAGAGATGACATATGGCAAAACAAACAAGGTCTCTACATATGGCGACGATACGACCTTTTTCAGTGAAGGTCGTTGTATGTCCCAAAAAATAGAAAAAAAAGTGTTTGCTGAAGTACTTACGCGCTTATAACAACGAGATGTGCATATTTTGTTCAACAAATTATTTTGAACAATTAAAATTTCAGACGCTTAGTTATCTCAATACAAGGCTAACCCTGATCCTAAAATACACATTATTCTGATTTCTTTGTTTTTACGTAACACTTTGGCGTATTAAGCTAAGCATTTTTCTAACTGTGAATGTAAATAACGTATACTCGTCTAATTATAAAATATTCTCATGTCCATATATCATGTATTTGGAATCAAAAGACGTATTCTATTACTATTTATACCTTAAACACAACTTCTATTTGCTACATTTTCCAGGACCGAAACTTTTTGTGTGTTTTCTTATAGCAAAGCATCATTGGGGTATCTGCTGAGCCCACCGAAGGGAATCGAACCCCTGATTTTAGCGTTGTAAATCCGTAGACTTACTTCTACACTAGCGGGGAGCGAAACTGTTTGTTTGTTCATTATATAATTTTCACAAACAACTATAGAAGGGTTATTTGCTCATGACTGTACCTAATTTTGAACAAACAGACTACACAATTTTTAGCTAGTCAACAGCACTCCCGCCAGCTTTTGCTATATTGAATAATGAGATTTGACTATTACACTTACAATGCAACCAAGGAAAGGGGTGTTTTTACGAAAATGAGACGCAAACCATGCATCCTCTGATTCACAGATCATGTTCGTTAACTGCTAAGCACCATTGCAAATTGTTGGAAAGCCAAAGTTTGGAGAAGGGTGACTGTCCAACTCAAAATTTGTGTAGCTTAATAATTCTAAAGAGACATCCAGTTTCTAAAGTACTTGTATCCATAACGATATATTATCTATTCCCTTTTGGCATCTAGTGGTTGGCATATCAAATCGTATGATTAGATTATCTAACTCGTAAAGTTCAAGTCCTTTACAAAACGCATTATGTGGCGAAGAGTGACAATATTTTAAAACAAGAAACATTGAGTTATGACAATAAATAAAGTGAATAAAAGATATCTGTGTTTTATGTGTCATGTTATTAGCAACTGTTAGTAATCCAGTACAGCAAAGTATCAGATAATGTACATACCTGTGAGGCCTAGTTTTACTAACATGTAACCAAAACCGTTTGTCGAGGACATTCATCTTCTCATCACAGAACTGGTTCTGAACAACAGCTCATAACCTTTCTTTATGATATAATTGTTTCAAACGGTAAAAACATTTTTTACGAACAAATTTCTTCCCTGTTTGTTTTACGAGGAACGTGAATTGTCCACCATCTGACTTTTTCATGCTGTGCCAAACGCATGCGATTAACTATTCTATATTTTTGTTGTTTGTTTTGGAATTTCGCACAAAGCTACTCGAGGGCTAACTGCACTACCCGTCCTTAATTTAGCAGTGTAAGACTAGAGGGGAAAGGCAGCTAGTCATCACCACCCACCGCCAACTCTTGGGCTACTCTTTTACCAACGAATAGTGGGATTGACCGTCACATTATAACGCCCCCAACGGCTGGAAGGGCGAGCATGTTTGGCGCGACGGGGATGCGAACCCGCGACAAGACTAGAGGAAAGGCAGCTAGTCATCACCACCCACCGCAACTCTTGGGCTAATCTTTTACCAACGAATAGTGGGATTGACCGTCACATTATAACGCCCACAAGGCTGAAAGGGCGAGTATGTTTGGTGCGACCGGGATTCGAACCCGCGACCCTCGGATTACGAGTCGAACGCCTCAACCCACCTGGCCATGCCGGGCCTTATTTTTGTTGATTCAAACAGTAGATAAAACCCAAACACTGGTTAAGGATATCTCTACTACGACATACTCTTTGTCGTTATAAGAACAGGAAAGAATGACAATTACCAAAACATCCTATAAACTTACATCTTGAATTAAGGCAAGACAAGCGATAGCAACTGTTGCTCCTATCATAGCCGCTAGGGTTCGATGTACCATCTATTTAAAAAAAGGGACTCGTTAATATGATACTTGTATAGTTTGCTTTTGTTACGATACAATTAATTGAATAAAAAACAATCATAAAAACTGTTTCATAAATGTATCTTACATAGTGAGTACATGTAGGAAAATTGGTAAGAAACAGAAAACACTTAACATTAAATTAAATTAAAACGTATGTTTTATAAGTAAGTGTTATAATATTCTTTTTCAATTTAATTTTATTAACAGTATAACAATGTAACCAATACTGTTAATAAAATTAAAAGGAAAAAGACTAGAACAGCATTAACTTACAAAACACACACACACACGCATATATGTATATACATATTAAATTAACAAAATGAATAGACAATTTAAACCATAATTATTTATTATTGCAAACACAAATATATTTGACTACATGTTTTCAGTCACATTTGTTCATGCAGTTAACATATAGCAAGATTTATGTTCGCAATAATAAATAATTAGGCCTTAAATGGTGTGTTACTTGAATTAATTAAACAACCACAAAATATATGAGTAAACAATTATATAGGTATATTTATTTTTATTACTTTTAATCATTATTATGTACCTTTTATTATTAGAACTGTTTTGTATTGTTAGCTTATTATATGGATTTAACTCTAAGCTATGCCCCCCTACGCTGACTGAACCTCGTAAGCTGTTGTTAGGATTATGGCCGAAAATATCGCTAAAAGCAAGGGTATCTAAAATATGAATCAATGAATTCTTATCATCACAAATAATAACACTTATTAAATTAGCTATGTTTATTTCTCGGTTAAATTCAGTTCAGATCTATTTAGGTAATGTCTTTGACCAAAACTTTACGCAAATTACTAAAAACCTCAGTTAGAGATATTTTGACATTACTTTTAGATTAGTTGGTATTTGTTAATATTTTCATTGTCTGTAAAAGAAATATGCATTGCTCAAATCTACTGATTGTGAGAAAAGATTCCTTTAGATTAATCGAAATATTACTTTTTCAGTACAAACAGTATTTTAAATTTTAGGCTTAATCTTTCACTCATACTCACTTCGAAAATGATAAGAATATATAATCCAATAAGTACAGCTGCTGCCATGAATATTCCGTCTGTAGAGAGTTCGGTGAACGAGGACACACTCACTGACATCGAAACGTCATTTTTTTTCATTAGTACTAATCATTAGTTGATATTTATGACTATAGAGGGAAAATACAAAGGAAAGTTTTTATTTTACAGCTTCTTAAGTGATGATTACTTGAAAACAATTCATGAAAAATCTTAAAAGAAAACGGAGGAACTGGAAAAAAACAAAACCACCTGAATTTGGTTTGCTAGTTCAAACAACTACTGTTTCAAGACAAAATAAAGTTTTAAAAACTAGAAGAAAGAGGGTAAAACAATACGAACTCATCTGATAAATTCTCTTGAGCAAATGTAAAAGTGTGCTCCACGAGACTGGATCCGACTTCTGGTCCATATTCGACTGGAGCAATTGGTGCAATCCATGTGGGTTGCAGAGGCTGTAATGAAAGTGTGATAAACATACCAATGAACAACACGATTAATTTAACCAAAAATACTCTAATGAAATAACATGTTAATGCGTGTGACTTATAGCAAAGCTACATTAAGCTAATCACTAAGTCCACTGTTCTACATTTATAGAATTACTGCTGTCCCACGGGGGGACAAATATTAATTAATAACATGACAAAGTCAATAAAACATGCTCTAATGAAATAACAAGGTAGAGTACAAATATTAATGAATAACACGACTCCTTTTGTCTATAGTTTTTTATAGAAAAGCGGCTATCTATTGTACCTACTGAGAGACACTGAATCCTTGATTTTAGCAATGTAAATCAAAAGACTTACCTCTGTCCCACGTGGTGTTTATGAAACATACCAAGATGAAATCATAAAATATTAGGTTGTCCAGAAATAAATGTCATTTTTGAACTGCGAAGTTTGGAAAAGTATAAACCAGTGTTGTAAAATATGCTTTTAAAAAAGCAAACACGATTTGTTTCAACACATCTTTGCTAGTGTGTAACTATGCTGTTTATGCCGTTGCTATAGAAATCAGAATTTCTATGATCAATGAACTCCTTGAAAGCTTCTTCTGCAGCTGTCTGGTTTTGAAAGCGTTTATTGTTCAAAAAGTTGTCAAGGTACTCGAAAAATGAAAATTTATAGAAGAAAGGTCTGGGGAATAAGAAGGATAAGGCAGAACCTCGATTCCCAGTTCTTTTAATCTTTGGAGCGTCATCCTTGACAGGTCTCATAACGTCGATTTTGTTGATCTTCAGTCAACTCATGCAGAACTCACTTATCCAAATTGTTCATCTTTTCAATCGCACTCAGGTGGTTGGCAATGCTTGATTTGTTTCTGTCTAGTTTCTTTTTTGCAAGCTCATGTACTGTTCTGTGAGGGTCTGTCTCAACTGCTTCATTTAACGTGTTTTCATCTGAAGATGGGTTCCTTCCTTGACCTCCGTGGTCTTCAAGACTTTCATCTCCATGTCTAAACAACACTGAACTGTAAGTTCAGTAACAGATCCACGGTGGAATGCCTGACTCATGTTCCGTGTAGTTTCGATAGCTTTTCGTCCAAGTTTGAAGTCGTAGAGCAAAATCAGACGAAAGTCCTTTTTGTCCATGCTGCCTTAGGGGTTGCGAAACTTACTCTAAGTAAAATTTAAGCAGCAGACAATTAAGACATCTTGTAAGCGAGAACGCGAACGATAAGTTACTCAATATTCAGCTTCGAAATGTCATCGTGAGAATTCCGACATTTATTTCTGGACAACCTAATATGATAAAACATTTTAATGAATAAAACGATAAATTCATTAAAAGATGCTATAATGAAACAAGTAACATATACATATTATTAAAGTATAAAACTTAATTTTCTCTAAAATATTTGTTATTGCAAATAAGCCTGATGTAGTAGAGTCGTTAGCTGTTCTGGCTGTGGATTTACTGGTCCAAGGCTCGAAACACGCTGCCATTGAACATGCTTCACACTTCTAGCTATTGGCACGTTATAAAGGTAACAGTCAATAAAGTTGTTCAATTAAAAAAAACAACGCCAATGTGGTAGAGGGCGCTGCTGACTAGCTAACATTGCCGTGGTCGTTATTCCTAAGAGGTATCTAATTGGGCTGTATAACCCACATGTTTGTGTTCGGGTTGAAAAATTCAAATGCGTTAATGACGAGATATAACAAAGTCTGAGAAGTTAAAACGTTTGAATTCATAATATTTATTAATTGGCTACTATTTCTCTATAAGAATGCAATTAAGTTTATAAAATTACAACGCTACAAGTAGGGGTTCAATTTCCCTCGGTGGACACAGCAAATAGGCCAAAGTGGCTTTGCTCTAAAACAAACAATAAAAATTCCATAAAAATATATTATTTTATTTTTAAAGAAGTAACATCGCACTAATGGGATGCAAAACCTTACGTTATTTAGCACGGTGACGAACTATGACCGAAATGCTGAATATTAAAAATTGTCATATTAACAAAAAAGCAGTTAAAAGCGTGTCCCTAAAATTCGTTTCTCAAGCATGACCAAAACATTATGTAAATTCATCAACTCCTTATGTAGTTACAAAATCAACACGTTGTAACCGTGTATCTTGAGTTTAGTTGGTCATTTCACGAACCATGAAGTTGGAGGTTTGATATTTTCTTCTGAGGCTTCACGTTGGTTAAACGGCCAGTTCAGAGATCTGATGATTAATGCTTAGGCAGATCCATCTGTGTTTTACTAACCACAATGTGTGTGTGGGGAATCAGCAAGGTATGGCTCCTTTTAACCGAATAAAGCTTTTTTATCGGTGTTACAGTCACACAGCTGAAAGTGTGAAGCGTTTTGGCGCATCGCGGATCGAACCTTGATCTTCCAATTCGCAGCCAGGAATTTTATCCACTAAGCCAGTTCCGGCCATAATTATTGAAGAATTTCATTAATTCATGTTGTTATAGAATTTTGTTTAAAGTATTACAAGGAGTGACAAAGCAAATCCTAATTATAGAACAACAAAATGAACTGCTTACTATTTTAGTTTCGTTTTGTGTTAAGTGAACTATTGTGAAAAAGACATCAACGTTGGAGATACTTGAAAACTGGTCTGGTAGAAACGGCCCTCTGGCGTGAATACGAAGAACTGGAAAGAATGGGTCGAGTTCTTGGGACAAACTTAGATCTGGTGGTATAAATTAAGTAGTGCTTGTTGTCATATGAACATGGTATAAATTAAGTAGTGCTTGTTGTCATATGAATATGGTATAAATTAAGTAGTGCTTGTTGTCATATGAACGTGGTATAAATTAAGTAGTGCTTGTTGTCATATGAATATGGTATAAATTAAGTAGTGCTTGTTGTCATATGAACATGGTATAAATTAAGTAGTGCTTGTTGACATATGAACATGGTATAAATTAAGTAGTGCTTGTTGTCATATGAACATGGTATAAATTAAGTAGTGCTTGTTGTCATATGAACATGGTATAAATTAAGTAGTGCTTGTTGTCATATGAACATGGTATAAATTAAGTAGTGCTTGTTGACATATGAATATGGTAACAAATTAAGTAGTACTTGTTGTCATATGAATATGGTAACAAATTAAGTAGTGCTTGTTGACATATGAATATGGTAACAAATTAAGTAGTGGTTGTTGTCATATGAATATGGCGTACTGTTCTCTTCACAGTTTTTGTCAACAATAGGATTTTAATACTTTTCAAAGTTTCTAAAGAAACAAAAGTATCTGATTATCATTATGTGTATAATTTTTATATGTTGATGAAAATACAGTTATAGTGTAGAATGAATTAGATCCCTTTCAGAGCTAAGCCTTGTTAAACTTCATTATCTCTTCAACTTGGAGTAAATTAAAAGTATAAGTTGAACAAACAAATCATGAATTAACCAGTATATAGAATATGTAGAATCAAACACTGACTTTAGTTTAAAATAATCTTATTCGTGAGCTTTCGCTCTTCTTATGACAGCCTCCATCGGGTAACAACGTACAGAACAATAGTGAAACACTAACACATACATAAATGAATTTGTATTGCGTAAAATATGTTTAAGGCGGAATCGCACGGGACCAAGTACAATTTCCAGCTTAAACAGGTTTTCGGGCTTAGACAGTGAACGTGTATTTCCCTAATTATATATAATATTTGAGCGGAACGTTACACTTGCTTGACTCAAGGGAAGTAAGACGTTTGTGAATAAAGTTATTACACTGCTTATGTTATATTTATTAGAATAAGAATAAAAATAGACATTCAAAATATACATAAGTATACAAATTTTAATCAAATTTATTTGAAGAAAGTGTCCAATTTCAACTGTTTCGTTTTTTAATGAGCCTTTTCATGAAGTTCATTTCCCCCCCTTCATTTTGCATACAATTTGATAGAATTAATATAACTTAACACTTGTGATGAAGTAGGAATTTCTATTTCCTCACTATCTTTTCCATTTTGTTCATCTTCTGAATCTCTCACACTGTTACCATCTTGAGATTCTATTATAGATTTTAAATCAGTTTCTGTTAAAACATTCTTGTCAACGTTCACAAAACTTTCCGCGTTCACAGAATCATCTGTATCAGTCTTCTCAGAGTTTGGATTTCACTAGAATCGTCATAACAAACAACTTCTCCACAATATCCGCCATTATCAAGAATAAATCCACAGTTTCGAAACCAATTTATTGCATATTCATTTTTTACGTATTTGACTGAATGATTTAAAAATGCAATTGTATCTAACATGTCAATTTTCATGGTCATTTCAGATGCCCTCTTACAGTTGTCCATGTTTTTAATAATATGCTTCAGTTTTCTGTATTTCAATTTTATACACTATATAATTATATTATTTAGCGGCTCTAGAACTAATGTTGTACATGGAGGTAGAAAGACTAAATGAACATTTGAAAGTTGAACTTTTGGGTGACAAGTTGCATTATCTAGGAAAACTAGAATATTCCTATTTTCTTATTCCATTCTTTTGTTTAATTTGTTTAAAAAATTACTCGAATATAACGCTTGTCAAACACGCTTTATTATTCGCTTTCCATTCCACAGGAAGTTGATTCTTCCTTAAATTTTTGAAACAGTACGGATTTTAACTTTTACCTATTATCCATGGTTTCTTACTGTGAGAAAATGTTCGAGAATTTATTAATATTTAGAGAAATTGTTAATTAAACATAATTTATTAATATTTAATGAAATTATTAATTAAATAAGAAATTAATATCTAATCAAAAACATCTTCCCGCCTTACTCACGTTCTAACCCTACTAGTTGATAAATGAGGTAGGTGAAAGATAGTTTTCTGTCCGCGTTACGCAGGTTCCGTCATATAGAGGGCATTTTGTAAGAGGAATCTTAAGATAATGCAGTAAAATTTTGACATTTCCGCCTTAGACAGTTTTGACTGTATTTTCTTACCCGATGAAGGTTCCGATGACGATTAGAAACAATAGGTATTTAGAACTTATAAATAAATAACTTTATCATGTACTTGAAGTATATCTGAGACCCGTACGCAAAATATTTGAAAGAGGGTTTCTAACTTACGATAAAAGCCAACACGTATTGTGCAAAGTATGCTAATGTTAAGGATTTGTTTGTTTTTTAAATTTCGCGCAAAGCTACTCGAGAGTTATCTGCGCTAGCTGTCCCTAATTTAGTAGTGTAAAACTAGAGGAAAGGCAGCTAGTTATCACCATCCGCCGCCAACTCTTGGGCTACTCTTTTTACCAACGAATAGTGCGATTGATCGTCACATTATAACGCCCTCACGGCTGAAAGGGCAAGCATGTTTTGTGCGACCGGGATTCGAACCCGCGACCCTCGGATTACGAGTCGAACGTTTTAACCCACCTGGCCAAATGTTAAGGAAGTCTGTGCACATGCCACACAGAAAATTTGTAACAACGTTTTGTTCTATGAGTTTAAATAGGCAAGCAGTTTTCACGAAACAATTGCATGGCTGTTTACGTAAAATCTACAACATCCAATACAAAGTCAACACATCATGACTGTGTTATAACACTGTATGAGAAGCTAGACATAAATTAACATAAATATTTGTGTTTTATTATAATAAAGTACTGTACTATCTACATTGAGAATAGTTATTACTTGTTAAGTAGCTGGAATACCCGAACCTATGGACTGAAGTTATGTAAGTTCATGATTATTGAAAGGTTATCTTACAGTGTGGATAGTTGCTACCCTTATATGTAATTGTGAAAAAAATGTTCATCAAAACTGCAAAACGAAAACTGAAAACGCGTATCTCTGCATGGACCCAACAAACTTTCATGCCAAATTTGGTGAAGATTCATCAACAGGGAGCGAAATAGTGGTAAAAAATGCGAAAATGCCCACAAAAGCTGCAGAACTAAAAAACTTATAGGTACCCCCGCATGGGCCTAATGGACCTCCATACCAATTTTGGTGTATGTGCATCCGAACCATGCAAACATTTTACATCGATATATAACAAACAGTACTATTATAGTTTATCATTGGTTATCGCATACATACACGTACCTGTATGCATAACTAAAATAACATATTCCATTCTTCTATGATGCTTTTCCATAAATAACTTACACACATTTTTAATGATAGCAGTGTCATAATGATTACGTATTAGAGCTAAAGCACTCAGTCTTTCTTCGGTTTTTGTACATCTCAGAATGTATGAACGTGAACTTTGTGGCTGTATTTTTTCACATCACAAAAACAGGAGATTCTGTCGCTCTACCATTCCCCTGGGTTTACCTGAAGCCTAACTTATCTCTTGTCAAGGTAATAATATTAAAATTTTGACTAAACGGTCATTAAATCGTTTTTTATATTGTTTTTTCTTTTCACCAAGTTCTTCTCGATTGTTAGTAAAGAAGGAGAAAGCAAAGTCCAGTCCACTTATCAGTCGCGTTTAACGATAACAATAGTATCTGACTGCCATACTGTCATTTAACGGTCACCAAGCTCTAGGCCTAACTTAATAATTCCACTTCTTAGTTCTCTCGCACCTATGGGACACGTATTTTTATCTATTAGTCGAAATACAGAAGCAATATTTACCTAATATAATTGACTAATTCTTTGAAGTTAAACACATTAATCCACTCTAGATTAAAAAAATCACCCAATGACATCAAACACATTGAAACATCTATTTTACATTAGCCATTTCTTATGGTATAAGTGGGCGTTCAATAACCCACTCTAAGATAACTCACTTTTTTATGTTTCAACGTTTTTCAATCTTTTCAGGTTCTTTTAAACTATCAGTTGAAAGTACTTCAACAAGCAGTCCAGTTAATGAAACAAAATTGGTTTAATTTTCCTTTTAATATATCTATAAACTTAAATCACTTTTTAAGTGTCGTAAGGTGCTAAGCCTACGTTTAAAATAACTTTATACCTCTCTGTTAGGACTAATATACAATCAATTCATGTGTACAAAGTCATGCGATAACTCTTATCTCAACTAACTTTTCTTTGTATCTCAACTCTACACTAACTTAACATTTCACGGGACGTCGGTTGTAAAAATTACCTTTGTTCTAAATATTTTTCTAAATATAACACAAAACTCAAACTATTTTTTAAACTTTCGAGAAGGTTTTGGTGGGTATGCTCAACGTATTACGTTAAACATCTTTTAATAGATCGTTAGAGCATCGAATGGAATAGTATCCTATACCTTTGACATTCAATATTCTTTAACAAGAGCAAGGGCATAAACAATTTCAGGAAACCACATGGGTTTTACCAGTACTGAGCAGTTGCATTATTAGATAATGTTTTTGCGCTGTTATCCTTTGTTCTCCATTTCCTGCAAATTATCCAGTGAAAATAATTCAAAGTCCAGTCCATGCTATCTGTAACGAGGTAGATTATCTATTCCTTCTACGTTTCTACACTTGTTGTAGGCTTACATTACAACCGAAATTAACTAGTGCAACACAAATAAACTAGCACGATAAAAAGTAAATTGATAAGCGCAACAAAAATCATATCCAAGTATTTTCATAAAAATACACTGATTGGTTCAGCTATCTAATTTTAAAAACTCTCTCGTCAACTATCTTTCAATTAACTCGTATTTATAAGCTAGTTTCAAATGTGAGAGAAAAATTATGTCCACTTAGAATTTTCTATGCATTATACGCCCTCGGCACGGCATGGCAAGGTTGTTAAGGCACTCGACTCGTAATCCGAGGATGTCGGGTTCGAATCCTCGTCACACCAAACATGCTCGCCCTTTCAACCGTGGGAGCGTTATAATGTGACGGTCTATCCCACTGTTCTTTGGTAAAAGAGTAGTCCAAGAGTTGGTGGCGGATGGTGATGACTAACTGTCTTTCCTCTAGTCTTACACTGCTAAATCAGAGACGGCTAGCGCAGATAGTCCTCGTGTAGCTTTGCGCGAAATTCAAAACAAACCAATTCTACGCCCTTTAGCTAACAAACAAATTGCAACATTAAAAATACAGTTTACAAAATCATTATTATATCTAAGACCACAAAACGTATCCCATAAAACATGTTACTTTATGTTTGTTTGTTTGTTTTGGAATTTCGCACAAAGCTACTCGAGGTCTATCTGTGCTAGCCGTCCCTAATTTTGCAGTGTAAGATTAGAGGGAAGGCAGCTAGTCATCACCACCCACCGCCAACTCTTGGGCTACTCTTTTACCAACGAATAGTGGGATTGACCGTCACATTATACGCCCCCACGGCTGGGAGGGCGAGCATGTTTAGCGCGAAGCGGTTACTTTATTTAATAAAAGTCACATTATAGTTTCTCTTTTTTGAACTAACATTCTAATTTTATGGAAGGTTATTATCAGACATCCACGGACAAGGGTTTAAAGTACAGATAGAAGTTTAATTTTTCTTTAATGGTTGATGGAAAACCAGAAAATTATATGTTTGTGAAGTGAATAGGTACGTTTTGTTTTAATTGTTCAACAGTGGCACTGATGATACCTAAGTCGGATAAATATTTCAACATAAAGGTACTAAAGCAAATCAAATATCTTGGATATATTAGTCATCTGGCCTGAAAAGATGTTACAACAAACTAAAACGGGCTGTAAAATATGCCAAGATAAAGAAAAGTACGTCTCTATTGCGCATGCCAAGCGTCTAACATTTGAAATCACGTCTCTATTGCGCATGACAAGCGTCCAACAGTGGAAACAACGTTTCCAATTCAGAAAATTATCCGACTTCGTGATCAGTATTTGTAAAAAATAAACATTCTATTGGTTTTCTAGAACACATTTCTTAACTTTTACAATCATATAAAAATACCTATATAAGGACCCTACAATAAGGAAGTAACGAAGAGGCAACTGTTAAAGTATATTTACACGACTGTGTTATTAGACGTGTTGTAAGGCTAAAAAAGGATACAAAACGGATCATTTTCTTGGACTGCGACATTGAACCACGTTTCTTCTCGCTCCGCTATAAAACTAAGGGCGACCTAAAAATACACAATATATTTTCAAAATATATAGAATTGCGTTTTAATCTATTTTCTGTTAACTTCACTAAATAGTAGCAAACGGTTGTGAGTGCAGTATTCTAATTTAATAATATATTTGAAGTTTTAAAAATACAGTTGAATATAAATAGAACCCCCTCTTTTTAAGCTAAATCTTTATTTAGAAACACTTGTTTCATTGCAACTCAAGTTCACTAAGGGTATAATAGGAATCATGTATTCAGGAAAATTTGGACATGGGCAATGTGCTTAAAAAAACTGTCGCAGGTGGTTCAGTGCGTTTTATATCATTCTAAATTAGTATATCAAGTATATCCCTTGTAACGGATTTGATATTAGTCATTTTATCTGACTTGTGTGTATATATACATATATATAAAGAACTTACAACAGTGAAAATAATAAATGCTGAAAGCACCGCAATCTTCACGTAATTGAGGATAGCTACCCAGCGTGACTTCTTTTCGTCTTCATCATCTGATTCTTCTTCTTGTGGACTAGTGGGTTCCTCATTATAATCATCTCTAGAACAGCGGAATAAAAAACGTTATCCATCTTTGAACACATCACACCGTTAACGGACGTTAAGGCTTAACTGAATACTTGACAAAGAATATTACTTTTTATAAATTACATTTTGTAACATAAACCTTTAAAATTCAAAATGAAACTAAAACAAACGTTTTCAGTTCATAGAAAGCTGTCCTTGTTACCATTAGAAGTGTATCTTCAACCGTACAACTAATTATTAACTTTATTTATTAGGTTGAATATCTGACTGCAATCAGGATGTGTAAGAATATGAAGCACAGATGTGATTTGTCTAATAGAGGGCGGTGGTGTTGGGTATAACGACCTTTTCTGTTTCTGGCTTTGGCTACGCTTTATTAACTCATTTGACTGTTTTTATTTACTAATACATTAAAACGAAGCAAACATTTAATGACATCACATTTTGATTATCTATGAAGTAGACTGAAGTTTTATCTATAAATACATTTACATTGAGTTAAAAAGTAAAACCCAGATATATCATAACCGTCTGTTGTCGACATATTTGTTAAGGCCAATGAATGTTTTGGTGATATTCGGTAAAACCATTTTTTAAAACTTTCTACGATGATAAATAGTACATACGTTTTTCACCTCGTTTCTATGAATTCAGAGAAAATAAACTTTTATTATAACCTTAAAAACTTTTGAACTTTTCGTGGAAATTAGTACCAAACTTTACTTCTATACTCACGTGGTATCGTAAGCATGACGTCGACGTTGTTGGGGGCTACCATTGAGAAGAGGCGTTCTTTCGTCACACGTCGTCTCATGCTGGGTCTTATTAGTTAAAGTGTGTAAAAAACTGGGCCTAACGACGGGCATGGTGCTTGAAACATCGGTGTCCGTTGTTACGCGTCCAGCCTCATAACCACGATGCGTAGCAGTGGCAGGGTCTCTACAGAACAGATATAAACCTCTTACTTCAAGCAAGCGTTTATTTACTGGCAGTCTTGGAGATAAGATTGACTGATAAGTCGGGATTTCTATCGGCACTGATTGCTTTCTTCGCTGCCGTTTTCTTCTAGAGGCCATTTTTTAGGTCGTAATAAATTAATATATCCAATAAGGACAAAATAATGGGAATTACATATTTGCCATAAACTAAAAGCGAGATATCTTGTAAGTAACAGTAAGTAAAGTCAAGTAGTGCTAAACCTAATTCTAATAATTTGTTCCTCATCAACTGCACCGTCACCATTAGTGTACGATCTCTCAATTGGCTGGGAACTTGAAAAAACTGACGATGAATAGCGCACGAGTTCCAAAAGTCTCCATCCTTAACCTTTAAACTTTGACGTCGAGTCTAGAAAACGCCGTCAACATGGTTTCTGGTTACAAGATCCGACGCTCACTTGTGCTTGACGGGAAGTCACTTTCATTTCTTATCTAAGTCTTCCAGATTATAGAAACATTACAAATCAGTCGTATGAACAAAAGGAAGATGAGAAAATCTTTTAAGAACCAGATAAATCTATTCCTAAACTTATTACATTTGTACATAAATATTTGTTATATACTCTTCTGGGATTCAGCCAGTCACGTGCACAAGATTTATAGCATACTCAGCTGCCTGTAACTACAAGTACGCGAATACAAATACTAGAAGACTAATTTCGAGTTAGTCAATATATATATATATAGATAATGATTTATATCAAATAAATCTATATTTTTGTAACACAGAAACTCTCACTTCTAAGATCGTATCTTATTTATGTAACCAATTTTTAGGATAGTTCTCTATATCATACAAAATCATATATTGTTTCATATAACTAGTTTTCAGGATAGTTTTCCACATCATAAAAAATCATATCTTTTTCACGTAACAATTTTTCAGGAAAGTTTCCTATATCATACAAAATCGTATCTTTTTTTTTATATGACCAGTTTTCAGTGCAGTTTTCCATATTATACAAAATTGCATCTTGTTTCATATAACCAGTTTTCAGGATAGTTTCTTACATCAGACAAAATCGTATGTTCTTTCATGTGACCAGATTTCAGTATAATTTCAAATATTACACAAAACTGCATCTTGTTTTATGTAACCAGTTTCCTACATCAGACAAAATCGTATGTTCTTTCATGTAACCAGATTTCAGTATAGTTTCCCATATTATACAAAATCGTATCTTGTTTCATGCAACCAGTTTTCTGGATAGTTCCATTTGTCAGACAAAATCGTATCTCGTTTCATATAACCAGTTTTCTGGATAGTTCCATTTGTCAGACAAAATCGTATCTTGTTTCATATAACCAGTTTTCTGGATAGTTCCATTTGTCAGACAAAATCGTATCTTGTTTCATATAACCAGTTTTCTGGATAGTTCCATTTGTCAGACAAAATCGTATCTTGTTTCATATAACCAGTTTTCTGGATAGTTCCATTTGTCAGACAAAATCGTATCTTGTTTCATATAACCAGTTTTCTGGATAGTTCCATTTGTCAGACAAAATCGTATCTTGTTTCATATAACCAGTTTTCTGGATAGTTCCATTTGTCAGACAAAATCGTATCTTGTTTCATATAACCAGTTTTCTGGATAGTTCCATTTGTCAGACAAAATCGTATCTTGTTTCATATAACCAGTTTTCTGGATAGTTCCATTTGTCAGACAAAATCGTATCTTGTTTCATATAACCAGTTTTCTGGATAGTTCCATTTGTCAGACAAAATCGAATCTTGTTTCATATAACCAGTTTTCTGGATAGTTCCATTTGCCAGACAAAATCGTATCTTGTTTCATGCAACCAGTTTTCTGGATAGTTCCATTTGTCAGACAAAATCGTATCTTGTTTCATGCAACCAGTTTTCTGGATAGTTCCATTTGTCAGACAAAATCGTATCTTTTTTCATGTAACTATATTTTAGGATAGTTTTCAACATCTTAAAAAATTGTATCGTTTTCGTGTAGCAATTTTTCACGATACTTACCTATATCAGACAAAATCGTATCTTTTTTCATGTAAGCAGTTTTCAGGATAGCTTCCTTCATCAGACAAAATCGTATATTCTTTCATGTGATCAGATTTCAGTATAGTTTCCCATATTATACAAAATTGCATCTTGTTTCATATAACCAGTTTTCAGTATAGTTTTCCACATCGTAAAAAATCGTATTTTTTCACGTAACAGTTTTTCAGGATAGTTTCCTATATCAGACAAAATCGTATCTTATTTCATGTAACCAGTTTTCGATATAGTTTCCCATATCATACAAAACTGCATCTTGTTTCATGTAACATCTTTTCAGGATAGTTTCCTACATCAGACAAAATCGTATATTCTTTCATGTGGCCAGGTTTCAGGATAGTTCTCTCTATTAGACATGTTTCGAGTGCATCAGTATAGAGAAAATATACTTCTCAGGTAATAACTGTAATTTTAAGATTTCTTAGAGTGTAATCTATAATAATAATAAAGGGTGTGTGTCTGTGACCGCCATAGCTCCAAAAGTAAAAACCCAGAAACCTAAAATTCTGCACCCATACTAAGTGAATCCTGAGGGTGTGCACCTGGGCATTATTACTTACCTTATCCACATGCGTGCACATCTTTTTAATGAGGCACGTAAGCGAAAAATCTCATATAAAAGAAATGGGTCTTTATATAACAACTTGTAATATATATAAAAGCCAGTGTGTTTTGGTATTGATGCGTTTCAACAATAACTTTTATATCACGTCGCTTAGCAACAAAAATATGACCTAATAGTGTTGTTAGTTTACGTAATGAAAGTTGAAAAAAATGTGTTGATTTGTTAATTTAGAGTCTCCGTTGATTAAATTCAGACGCGACTTACGTTTAAAATATAGCCAAATTATTATTCTCATGATAAAGTTTATGAATTTAGCTCTTGGCTGGTTTATCTCATACTATGTGTTTACTCTAGTCTTATTTATTAATATATTTAAATCATACCAATATTCAATACACTTACAAGGTTTCACAATACTCTTGCATCCCTCCGTCATAAAAAAATCATAATGTGCAGACACTTAACGAACAATTCTATATGAACAAATACATTGTGGCTTTTATGACTTCACTTATTTCGATAAATCAAGTGTGACTTGAAATGACGCGAAACACAGTGGATTTGAAATAGATTACACAACATGCTGTATAGTGGCATTTATAATTATCTATAATAATTTTTTATTATTGTACCTTTACCACTTTTTGTGTTTCTGAGAAATAAACATATGTTAAAATATTTTTGACTGTTGTTATAATAGGTTCAAAATAATAACATTAACACAGTCTTATAGAATGTATTAACGAACCTAATAAGTCAAACGAAACCAGATACTTTGCTAGTACTAAATAAATTTTTAAACGTCCAGTTAGTGTTTTAGATCAAACCCTTGCCTATAGACCAGGGGTCACCAAATTACGGTCCGCGGGTCGGATACGGCCCTCGAGGTCATTTTGTCCGGCCCGCCAGCAGCTAGCCGCTTGGAAATAAAAAGTGACATTTCATCAAATGTCCGATTGTCATAAAAAACTAAATCACACCGATGGTCGCTTTAAGCTGGCAAACACAAGACGTTATGATGAAAAGAAACAAGGCTGTCACGCGCATTTTTAACCAATAGGAAAATTCTTCTTTCGTCCTTGCTGCGTGTTTATTCATATCGAAGCACGTATCTATTTAGGCATTAGGATTTCGAAAACAAGTACACACTTAACCCTCGTCATATCGACTCCTATTGTGGAGGAATTCCCCGGCCTAGGGTTATCACTTCAGCAAGCTCATTTCTCTTAGTAGTCGGGTTCTGCACTTTTCGTAACTCGTTCTTAGGTAAGTGTCGTGGCAAACGTACGTTTCAATATATTTTGTTTGTGAGTTCTTGGACCACTACAATACTTTTCTCACAGCGTTCTGTGTTTTTCATTTTCAGATCCTGTATTTTTTTCACCCATCGTTATGGCTGCTTTTAAAAGAAGAAAAGTGGTTGTTGTTGTTTTGAATTAAGCACAAAGCTACACAATGGCTATCTGTGCTCTGCCCACCACTGGTATCGAAACCCGGTTTTTAGCGTTGTAAGTCCGCAGACATACCGCTGAGCCACTAGGGGGGGGGCGAATGAAAGTGGACTCTGAATGTCGTGCTTTTAATGAAGAATGGGGAGAAAAGTACTTCTTTGTGAAAACCAGAAAGCTACTTGTGTGATATGCACCGAAAGTGTTGCCGTTTTGAAAGAGTACAATCTTCGGCGTCACTATGTAACAAAACATCTATCAACATATTTGAAATTTTCAGGAAAGTTCCATTCTGAAAAATTTGAATCCATGAAACGTGTTTTTGAATCTCAAAAGAATCTCTTCACGAGAAAGTTTGCTGAAAATGAATCTGTCACTCGTACAAGTTACAAAATAGTGCATAGGATGGCAGAGCGAGGAAAATCTTTAACTGACGGCAACTTCATCAAAGAGTGTATGACGGAAGCAGCAAATGAGCTGTGTACTGAAAAAAACAATTTCTTTGAAAGTATCAGCCTTTGAGCAAATTTGGTTGTACGGAGAGCAGAAGAACTTGGAGAGAACATCGCATTACAGATACGCCAAAAAGCAAGAAACTTCCCATGGTATTTTCTGGCACTGGATGAGTCTACTGATCTTTCGAGTACGTCACAACTTTTCGTGTTCATTCGTGGAGTTAATTTGGACTTTCAGATCACGGAAGAGTTAGCATCAGTTTGCAGCATGCTCGGAAGAACAACTGGAGAAGACATTTTCTTGAAAGTGAATAAAACTTTGCTAGACTATAACCTTCAGTGGAATCAGCTTAGAGGCGTAACAGTTGATGGAGGAAAAAACATGGCTGGAGTAAAGAAGGGTCTCGTGGGGCTGATCAGGAAACAGTTGGAAGATCTTAAACTCCCAAGCGCTCTGTTCATACACTGTATCATACATCAGCAAGCACTCTGTGGAAAAGACTTTCCATTTTTGTGACTTGCCTTATCACACGGCGGTGAGGTGGCTCGGATGCGGTAAAGTATTGTCTCGTTTTTATAAGCTGAGAAGAGAAATAGATATATTTCTTATGGAGAAATACACAGCCGATCCACTTCTGTCGGATCCAACCTGGTTGTCAAAGTTGTCATTTTTGGTTGACATCACATCCCACATGAAGGAATTGAACTTGAAACTTCAGGGGAAGAATGACCTTGTCTGTCATCTCTATAGAATCATTAAAGGATTTCGAAGAAAGCTGTCATTGTTTGAAGCACATTTGGAAAGAAGAAACTTCTCTCATTTTCAGTGTTTCAATGAGTTTCATGCTGGAATCACAGAATATGTCAACTTGGAGTTTCAGAAAAAGATTATTGGTGATTTAAATAAGTGACATTCTCCTTTTTCAGAATCCTTTTGATTGTGTCATTGATGACGTGCCAGTGGAACTTCAGCTGGAGGTCATCGATTTGCAAGGAAATGGCTTGTTGAAAGCAAAACACAGAGAGGGGCAACTTATTGAATTTTACAACTGCATACCTGAAGATGATTTTCCAAAGCTGAAGCAGTTCGCATCTGGTATGGCATCAGTGTTCGGAACAACTTATGTCTGTGAACAAGCATTTTCAAGAATGAAGTATGTGAAGTCGGTACATCGATCAAGGTTGACTGATGAACATTTGAAAACAATTCTAATGATTGGATGCAGCAATTCAAAACCGAACATTGAAAATATTTTGAAAGCCAAACGCCAGTTTCATAAATCTCACTAACTTTTTTGCAGCTTAGTGAAATTCAGATATGTACTCATTATGTGCGATGTGACAATTGTTTTTGCTAATGTCACCTTCTTTGATAACCTTTTGGTAAATAAAAATGTTGGTTGTATTTCTGTTTGTTTTTTATTATATGTGTGTATTGCATGCTACTCTCACATGGCTAATGTGGCATCCTAAACTTAGTGTTAAGTCTTTTACAGAGAGCTTTCGTTCTAGCTTATGAGTATTGAACATAATGATCATGTGGCCCGCACTTCTCATTCCCCACGTAATCTGGCCCCCTGTGAAAAAGGTTTGGTGACCCCTGATTTAGACCATGATCTGACAATAAACACTCGTACTTTAATTTTATTGTGTTGTTTATTGAACATCAATTGGAAGAAGTAATGTATCTTTATCAGGAAGAGAAATGTATACGTTACTGTTTGTTGAACCTTATATGTAATATATGTCTTAAATATAATATCTTTTTCGAAATTATTAGTTCAACATTGGCAAATTCATATGAGTAATTATTCTGAGATCAGTAACTGGAATAATGATACAAAAATCAGTTTATAAGGTTCTTACATCGAAAATTCTGATATCAATTCGTGTTATTCAACTGAATCAATATCTAATAATAATCTGTAGTCAGTTACAGGAGTTTAATATAAAGAAATATTCCTTATTATGATGAGACCAGTTCCTGAGGTTTGATCGATATATTTAAACCTACTGAAATCAGCTGTTAGTTAAGTAATACCTCTAACCATGCTGAGACCAGTTCCTACAGTTTAAGTTAACTGATGTTTATTGTTATACTGAAATTTGTTGTGAATTTATCATAACCAATATTCATCATTACCCTAAGAATGTAATTTAATGTAACCGATATCTCTGGGTGAGTTTCCTGTGAGTTAGATTGAACAACACTTCCACGTGTGGTCATATCGCTTCTTGTTTACAGACAGTAAAAAACATTGAAATCGCGTTATCTGGAGATATATTAAACACGTAATATATAAACAACCAGCACAAAAATGTGTAAACCACCAGAGTTATATATTAAGCACATTATGTGTATTCGACAAGAGTAATATATTAAACATATAATACAACTAAGGTAAGAAAACAAGTACACACAATATATATGCAACCAGGGTAATATTTTAAATATATCAATAATCAGATTGAGATATTAATCACATAATGTACAAATAACCATGTTAATTACATAATAGATAAATAACCAGATGAGGACATTGCTTATATAATATATATAAATAACCAGATTAGGACGTTAATCGCATAATGTATAAAGAAGAAGGCTGACATATCAATTTCGTAATATATAATCAACAAAGTCACAGCTTTAAATACGCAATATATTAACTCAGGCATTAGAACCACATGTAATATCAATCAAAAGTTCCATATATATAGGCATGACTTTCCGTGATTTCCCCAAGAATCTTCAAACGACCCCCAGGGAGCCACGAATCCCAAGTTAAGAACCACTGCTCTAATATATCGTTTGAATGCTTGTTGCGAAACCACCTGTCTAATTTTGAGTAAACATTTTCTTATATTACAATGTTTTGAATTGTCTAAATTTTGTACCTATATAATATTAATACATCGAACTTAAAATTTAAATATCAAAGTTTCCATCGTATTTAGTATAATTTTTCATTTTATATACCAACCCTCATACTGAGTGAATCAGTAGGTTTTGTAAGATGTTCAGTAACTCCATGGATTTTGTATTTGTTTAGCACTTATAGCATTTCTCAAGACCATTTATTTGTAACATTTTCAATAAGTTAGGATCTTTATATAGTTTTGTTTTATTTTACCTTTACACAAAGTTCACTATTACAAAAATCGTTATAGGGGTCACGGTAATACCCTGGAGAGTCTCAGGGGGTAAGACGATGGTTAAGAACCGCTGTACTAGAAGGAAGAAAGTTAGACATTAGTGTTACCTCACCAGACAGACGTATTTGACTGTAACTCATTTATCGTACTTACAACCTCCTAACAGGCTACTAGTTATGAGCACTCGGATTCAATGTTCGAGCTTGCTGGTCACAAAGTCACGCCTGGCCCATTTGTAAACAACCAATGGATAATGGCCCGGCATGGCCAGGTGGGTTAAGGCGTTCGATTCGTAATCTGAGGGTCGCGGATTCGAATCACGGTCGCATCAAACATGCTTGCCCTTCCAGCCGTGGGGCGTTATAATATGATGGCCAATCCCACTATTCGTTGCTAAAAGAGTAGCCCAAGAGTTGGCGGTGGGTGGTGATGACTAGCTGCCTTCCCTTTAGTCTTACACTGTTAAATTAGGGACGACTAAGGCAGACAACCCTCGTGTAGCTTTGCGCGAAATTAAAAAACAAACAAACCAATGGATAATATATAAACAACTGCGTTATAAAAGTGTATAAACATTCAATGAAGGAATTCAACAGAAGTTCTACTTATACAACAACTAAAACCAAAATTAAACCAATATAAAGGAACACTTTTATACCTATACTAATTAATAACATGATATCCAACTGCAACGCCCCCTACAATGCCGTACCCATTTATATTCTCGTCCCTAAGACATGTGCCCGGCAATTGTTAGTTGCAAACTCTCTCTTTGTCAACCTGAAGATGACCTAGGAAGGTCGAAACGTTATTCACTGCATATAAATAAGTGTTAATACCAGCCATTCTGAGATACATTTTTTATTTCAAGTGGGTTTCACGTCATCAAGAATACGTCATATGAACAACCATATTGATACATTAAATGTATGTAGAAGAAAGAAAGAAGACTAGAATATTACAGTGACAATTCAAAACAAATTGCATTAGTGCTTTAAATATATACAAATACCTAACATACAAAGCAGCTTATGATTTAAGAAAGTAGGTAAGGCGTATTATAAATAATATAAGTTATAGTTTCTATAGCTACGTAGACATGCACGCTTTATTTGTGTTACCGTGTAGCGTCCATCGTGATAACTAGTAGATTGTTACATTTCATTTCAAACTAATCAACGTACCAGAGTATAATAATTATTGTAAATAATGATAGATGTCACTATACGTTACATTATGTAATCTGTATGTGTGTTCGCGACACGTAATGCCACGTTTGATTTCTAGAAATAAGAGGAGTCATAAAAGCCAAAATGCATATATCCAGATAAGATAGTTCATTTAATATCTGCCCATTATGATTTTAGTGACTGTGGTGCAATGCGGCCGTTAAGGGAGCTTGCTGTGAAACCTTGCAAGTGTAGTGAATGTTATTATGATTTAAAGATATTGATAAATAAGCCTGAGGTATGAAATAACTTAGCCTAGAACCAAGTGCATAAAATTTATCATGAAATTAAAAATATAAATCCAATCTTAAACTTCAAGTGTTTCTGTATTAAGTTATTTTCTGTTACGTCACCAACGTTTTTGATAAAAAACAAACAACTTTAATCAATTAAGACTTTAAATTAAGAAATTAACAAATTTATATATTTTTTTCAATTTTGTAGTTAATACATTTCATTTTATACTTTCAATACATAGAATAACAAAAATATTAGATTATAATTGTGATGCTAGGCAAACTGACATAAAAACAATTGATGGAACACATTATTACCCAAGCGTACTGGATTTTCTATATGTTAGAAGTTGTTATAAAAGGAACCACTTGTTTTTTTTTCTTTAATTTTTCTCATTAAAAAGATATGCACGCACGTGGATGAGATAAGTAATTATACCCAGGTGCACACCCTCAGGATTCACTTAGTATGGTGCAATATTTCAAGTGTCTCAGGTATTTCCTTTTAGAGCTATGGCAGTCGCAGATACAGAGACAAGCAATTTTATTATTACAGATTACGAGACATCTGTCGGTGGCTCAACGACAAATCTGTGGTTCTATAACACTCAAGAATGAGTGTCAATATCCATGATGAATAGATTACATCGACATTACAACGACAAATCTGTGGTTCTATAACACTGAAGAATGAGTGTCAATATCCATGATGAATAGATTACATCGACATTACAACGACAAACCTGTGGTTCTATAACACTCAAGAATGAGTGTCAATATCCATGATGAATAGATTACATCGACATTACAACGAAAAATCTGTGGTTCTATAACACTCAAGAATGAGTGTCAATATCCATGATGAATAGATTACATCGACATTACAACGACAAATCTGTGGTTCTATAACACTCAAGAATGAGTGTCAATATCCATGATGAATAGATTACATCGACATTACAACGACAAATCTGTGGTTCTATAACAGTGAAGAATGAGTGTCAATATCCATGATGAATAGATTATGTCGACATTACAACGACAAATCTGTGGTTCTATAACACTCAAGAATGAGTGTCAATATCCATGATGAATAGATTACATCGACATTACAACGACAAATCTGTGGTTCTATAACACTCAAGAATGAGTGTCAATATCCATGATGAATAGATTACATCGACATTACAACGAAAAATCTGTGGTTCTATAACACTCAAGAATGAGTGTCAATATCCATGATGAATAGATTACGTCGACATTACAACGACAAATCTGTGGTTCTATAACACTCAAGAATGAGTGTCAATATCCATGATGAATAGATTATGTCGACATTACAACGACAAATCTGTGGTTCTATAACACTCACGAATGAGTGTCAATATCCATGATGAATAGATTATGTCGACATTACAACGACAAATCTGTGGTTCTATAACACTCAAGAATGAGTGTCAATATCCATGATGAATAGATTACATCGACATTACAACGACAAATCTGTGGTTCTATAACACTCAAGAATGAGTGTCAATATCCATGATGAATAGATTACATCGAAGGAATGTATATTTTTCGATGTTTTAGCGTTTCTGTGAAGGATTCCTGGAGGGGTCACCTGCTTTTTAACCATCCGTACCAATATGGAGTTGTTGTCTGTCAGTCAGTAAGTGGACACTAAAATGACACCACTTGAATTTGTATATGGTGACGTCGGTATATAATGAAAATAACTGCTATCAGAATACTGTTTCATTTTCTTGTGATAGTGGTGATGTAACTTGGTGCGACAATTTGTGATGACTGATATAATTTGATGTGACATCTTAGGATAACAGTAATGTAACGTAGTGTATAATTTGATGTGACATCTTACGGTAACAGTAATGTAACGTAGTGTTTTTTCTTTCACATTATACCAAAAAAATAAAGACTACTATAGTCAAACTATCACTTCTGATTTTACATGATTTTTCCAAAATATTGTAATTATTCTACAGATATGATTTGTAATAATTCTACAGATATAACTTGTAATTATTCTAGAGATATAAATTGTAATCATTCTCCAGATATAACTTGTAATTATTCTGCAGCTATAATTTGTAATCGTTCTACAGATATAACTTGCAATTATTCTACAGAGATAACTTGTAATTATTCTAGAGATATAAATTGTAATCATTCTCCAGATATAACTTGTAATTATTCTGCAGCTATAATTTGTAATCGTTCTACAGATATAACTTGTAATCATTCTATGGATATAACTTGTGATTATTCTACAGATATAACTTGTAATTATTCTAGAGATATAACTTGTAATTCTAAATGTCTTGCAAAATTGTTTAAATATTAATGTCAGTTAGTTGTCGTAAAGGCCGCCAGAGCTCGATTATATGAATACTAATTTGTTAAAAGAATGATAATTATTAGACATTTAAGAATTAGTCAGGATTAAGCTTCATTACCAAGAAGACACTTCATATTAACATCTTATTCTTTTAAACTGATTACAATTTTGGATGATTAAGTTTTAAAAAAAAACCTTAAATCTGTCTCCTCCTGATAGAGAGTAGCTAAAACCGAAACTTGCATACACGTCTTCCGGATCCTTATCTTCGACACTTTCCACAGGTGGCGCTGATGACGATGCTTTTCCCACGTTCTGACTAAAGCTAACACTAGAAGAAAACATGATACAAGGTTCATCAGTTAGTTTTCAGTTGAACTTATCGCTGGATGTTAAACTGTACTATTTTAAGTATGAAAATTAGCTGATTGTTTGTTAACCCTAAAATTATTGCTTTTTTTTTTATACTGTTCGTTACCGACAGGTGTCTACTCATAGTGTATCGTATTGAATAATTTTTATATTTTTGCCATTTGCATTACAACCTAAAGAAACTGACTTTCCTTAAACGATGAGTGAGGAGTTACTATTTCACATATAACATAGATATAAAACTACAAGGGTTATTATCTCTACTGATCCAATATTAATAATGTTGTGGACCGTTGTCGGTAATTCTACGGTTAAACGTTGTTCACGTTTAAAACATAAAACTAGCATGACGAAATATTAGCAGGTCCATGTGATCTGCTAGGCGTAATATATTACCCATGACATGTAACGTGTGATATATTGCATGTTGGCACAATACATGCGATATGATAAAATACGAGTGACATTTATGCATGACATGTTACATTTGATAAGCTACTGTGGTACCGGACAAGCATTATACATCGAAGCAAATGGTGTTAAAATATTATGAACAGCGTTACAATACTATGGACGCGAATCACCAGTAGATATCTTCGATTGGTTCGAATTATATTTTAGCTTTATTAAGGGTGGGTTTTTCATATAGCAAAGCCACAAAGGGCTATCTGCTCAGCCCACCGAGGGGAATCGAACCCCTGATTTTAGCTTTATTAAGTACAGAACATCTTGTAGTTATTATTAACCCTTTACACGTAGGTCATCACGGAGCAGAGGTCATCTCATTTTGTGTGTTTGTTGACTCGCATTCAAAATGTTATTGAACTATTATTTTATGACTTTATGTCATTTTGTCACAAACTGTAGAACATGATTCAAATTTTCATATTATACATTATTAAATTGATTAATTTAAATGCAAATATGAAAAAGAAAACATCTAAACACTGATTTCTGTGTGTCACGTGATATATTGAACGCAGCACTGTTATTTGGAATTTCGCGTTAAACTTCACGAGGGTTATCTGCGCTAGCTGTCCTTAATTTAGTAGTGTAAGATAGAGGGAAGGCAACTAGATTTGTGTGTTTGTTTGTTTGTGTTTTGAATTTCGCGCAAAGCTACTCGAGGGCTATCTGCGCTAGCTGTCCCTAATTTAGCAGTGTAAGACTAGAGGGAAGGCAGCTAGTTGTCACCACCCACCGCCAACTCTTGGACTACTCTTTTACCAATGAATAATGGGATTGACCGTCACATTGATCCCATGGCTGAAAGGGCGAGCATGTTTGGTGCGACCGGGATTCGAACCCGCGACCCTCAGATTACGAGTCGAACGCCTTAACACGCTTGACCATGCCGGGCCGAAGGCACTAGTCATAACCATCCATCCCCAACTCTTTAAACTACTCTTTTATAAACGAATAGTGGGATTGACTGTAACATTATAAATGACCCTATGGCTCAAAAGGGCGAGCATGTTTGGTGTGACGTGGATTCGAACCCACGACCCTCTGATTGCTAGTCGAGCGTCCTCTAACTACCTGGTCATGCAAGGCCTTGAATGCAGCACTGGTTTAAATTAAATGTTTCTTGTGTCAAAGTACAAATCTATAATTTTGTACGAATTAGGAACTCACATTACCGGTATTGACAAACTGTAATATAAAATAAGGACTTTCCATCATTTTATATGCTGAGATATCAATCATGTACTGAATCAATCACAGTGACCACTTTCGCCTCTTTCCAATTTTTTAAACGGTCCCTTATATACTCTGTATCACTATATATGACATGTGAATAACCAATCCAATCGAGAGCTTTGCATCTTTCTTTAACTCCATCTCTAAAATTCTGAAATTAATTTGCATTCCCAAAGTAAATAACTTAATGCAAAACTTGAATAATCTTCATAATACTATTACACTCACTCGCGTGTCGGACGAAGAGATATACAAATATTCCTGAAAACGCCAGCTAAGAAAACTTTAACTTAGGATTAAAACGAAATACCTGTCAGGATATTTACAAAAATCGAAAGCTCAGAACGTTCCCCAAGTGCTTTTTCTCAGCAATTTTCAAATATAAAAGTCGTCTCTTTCTCTGAAGACAAAACTTCTTGCTGGTAAGTTGAATTTTTAGCCTTTTCAAAATTTCATGTCTTTTAGTCACAAATATAGCTTAGATACTAAACGAGTTATAATATAATTCTATGGTATCGATACAGTAACTTATGACTTTTGATTATTTAACTGTGTACATAAAACCTAAAAAATAAATTTCGTTTCACATGAAGAAAATCTGAAAACTCTTAGCACTCTACTGCAAGTATCAGACAAGTTATGGTACTTAGGATGTGTAGTTGTTTGCTACTTACTTACTGTTCTATGTTTTAAGGGAGTATTATTAAAACTTATTTGTAAATAGTAATAATCTATATACACATGTTGAGTATTATAACTCATATGTGACTGTATTTTCCAAAATAGTAGTACACTAAAATTCGGCCAAGGCAGGTCACTTTGTAAAGGTCAGTTTATTCTTAGTTAAGGTAACATGACATCACGTAATTGCAACTTCTGCGATGTTAGCCAGCAATGGCTGAAAAGTCAATATAATAAATGTGTACAACCGTACAATGTTAAGATACGTAAAGATGCTGGACACTGTCCTCAGTGTTATTAAATATCTTAAACAGTAACTGATGCTAGCTCATCACATTGTTACATTACAAACATAGTTGCAGAAGCACTGTATTGAATATTGTTGTAATACAAGCATAGTACCATAAAATCAGAGGCTTAAAATAAGCCCTGTTATAATATTAGAATACAGAGTTTGAAGTAAACAGTAGTTTAATAGTTTTACATTGTTACGTAACTAATATAGTTCCAAAAGCATGGCACTTACATTGTTATAAGTATATTGTACAGTGCATTATACATTGTTGTGTTAGTAATGTTGTTCCAGAAGAATAGCCTTGTACATTGTTAAAATATAAATGTATAAATAGTTCAAAGCTTTAACAGCGCCACCTAATGAGTTTACAGAAGGGCAACTCAGATAAGTCTCAGTTGCTGAAATAGACCCGTGTTTTGTGTAATGAATTATATGGTTCTGTTGTTGGTACTTAGATGTAGTTTAAATGTAGTTTTAAGTTTAAAGATGTATAACAATTTTATTTCAATCATGGAGAATAGTGTGTGTTAATATTGTTTAAGTGGTGTAACAATCGAATTTTGTTGTTAAGTATCCGCCCCTAGAAAGGAATTTGTTATGTAATGGAATTTTTTATACCAGCGCATGATAAGCGAATGTGCAGCCAGTTAAATTCGTTCTTGATATCACGGTATTTGATATATTACATTTAGAATCTCTATTTAAACATTGTGTTTAGGATTTGGTAAATTAATCTCCGTACATTGACGAACTTGTTTCTAATTTCAAGCGGCCCGGCATGGCCAAGCGTGCGACTCGTAATCTCAGGGTCGCGGGTTCGCAACCCCGTCGCGCCAAACATGCTCGCCCTTTCAGCCGTGGGGGGCGTTATAATTTACGGTCAATCTCACTATTGGTTGGTAAAAGAGTAGCCCAAGAGTTAGCGGTGGGTGGTAATGACTAGCTGCTTTCCCTCTACTCTTACACTGCTAAATTAAGGACGGCTAGTGCAGATAGCCCTCGAGTAGCTTTGTGCGAAATTCAAAAACTTCTAATTTCAAAGCAACACAGTAATCATCGCCATCTAGTGACTGAAAAAAAGAGCATCAAGTGCGCAATTTTGAAATTAGTGACGTTTTAATTCATGCGAAAATAACTTCTTGTATTTTCAATACAAAATCATTTTACCACGATATTCAACAGGTATTAAAATATTTGATGAATTATAAAATACTGAAATGCAGATAATACAATTAAAAATGTAATATAACCAGTACACAAAATACATTTTGGTTTACATACACATGTAGAAACAACATTAAAAAAATCCTGTTTATAAAAATCTGATTAGAAAGGCTTGTTATTTATATATTTTTTCGTTTTCACAGTGAGTCTCCATTGTCTTTATATAAATGCAAGGAAAACTCTTGACACTATATTTTTGTATATATAGGTAAGGAAACGTAAGGCACTGAATTTTATGTAAACATAAGGAAAGTATATAAATTTTAACTGTTTATATAAAGTAAAGCAAATTTTATACAAACGTAATAAAAACTGGTTACTTCTTTTTTATATAACCTATGAAAGAAACATAATTTTCCATCCTACAAGGAAAACCAATGAATCTCCGCGTTATTTGTGGTTAATAGGTTAGAATATTTCCTAAGCTACAATATTAGTTTGTTCGAGAGGATCTGCAGGTAAAAACAATTCATTTTAAAACTTATTTTCATTACCTGGCAACCTGTTTCAAGATGGAGGATTCCAGTTTGTTTTCTTTACGAATCTTTATATAAAAACAAGATGGACGAACATTTTCTTACCTTCTTTTTTTTCTTTGACTCCATCTCAATTCTCGAGGTTTATCTGGAACGAATATTTATTTACTTTTAATTTTGAAAGTTATAAAATATTCGTGTACTTTCTTTTCGGGTTCCTTTCTCTATCGATCTAACACCGTCTGGTCGATTTCTATCATCAGAAACTAAAATCACTTTTAAACATACAGACCGACTATTCTGACTAGAAAAGACGAAGATAAAATACAGAGTATAAAGAACAGTGATAACTACAAACACTGCTTGGACAAACCTTGTGACTTTAACAAATACTTGTATGAAGATGACGAAATGTGGAACTTTGCACCTCAACACAAACACCACATCAGTAAACCTTACGTAAATGAGCTTTGTGTGTTTATCTCCAAGGCAAAAGTTAGTGATTCGAATTAGAAACAGTGTTATCTTTCTGGGAGTATTCCTGAAAGTAGATCTAGTGATTGTGTACAGGTACAAATTGTACCTAAGAGTGGCACGCGACTGTCGACACTTCTGATAAGGTATTGTGCTGCACTTCTCACAATGGGATCGAAGCTTCATCACGTGAATGAGGCTCTTTATGTCTGGGACATTTCGTTACGGACAGTTAGTGACATGGATTTCTTGCTACGGCATCCAGGTTACTGTCACATCGTTACGAAAGGTTTTGTTACAAGTGTTTTTGCGATTGGTAAATGTTGTTACTAGGTCCATCACTACTTACTTCAACCACCAGAGGACACCATATCCTCTCTCCCGCAGAGTGATCAAAAGCTAAGTTTGACAGACAAAACCTGACCCTTCTGGGTATATAAACATAAATAACCAAATAATCATGAGAGAGAGAGAGTTTCTTTGATGGATATAGCGGATCTGAAGAATGGAAAGTGAGTGGGTTCATTATACTATGTAACAAAATGTTTACTTTTTCTTGTTCCTGGGCAGAAAGTGTTATTTCCCAATTGCTTATGTCTAAAGTAAATGGAAAAGACCTAGTTTTCTCTTCAAACTTTCCTTTTGTGATCTGGGTAATGAAAGTTTCAAATTTACCCATTTTCCAAAACATTCCAGGTAGATTCAGTGCTGAGTAGCTGATATAGAATTTTCGAGAACTTTCTAGAATGTTGTACAACTTACGAGAATGATCAAGAACCTTTTAGAATTTTCTAGAACTTTCCATAGTAATATATATATACAGGGGCTCTCCACTCACCATTTTAGTTTAGTTCTAACTGCCTAAGTGAACACAGAGACCTATATGATTTTATCAGAGATGGCATCAAGAAGCTGCAAGCATTATCCAGACACATTCTGCTACGTATGTAGCCAATTTATTAAGACAAGAGTGAAAACGTACTCTGTGACAGCATCTCTTTTGGAGGCACAATGCCAAGAATGAACCACTAGTGCACCTCCAGAAGGTGTTGTTCTCACCATTGCACATAAAATTGGGTCTTATGAAAAAAAATTGTCACAGCTCTTGTATGCAGCCTTCAGGTACTTTCGAGACTTCTTCCCTAAGCTGTCTGAGACAAAGGTCAACGCTGGTGACTTCGTTGGACCACAAATAAAGAAGACTCTGGAGTGCACAGAATTCCCCAAGTGGCTCGGTAGAAAGGAAAAAAAAGAAGCTTGGGGCAGCTTTGCCGCAGTGGTTCGGGGCTTCTTGGGCAATGACAAGGCCGAAAATTATGTGTAACTGGTTGAGGCTCTGGTAAAGAACTACGGCAAAATGACGTATCCTTGACGTATCCATATCCTTGACGTATCCATATCCTTGACGCTCATCTTGATAAATTCAAGGATAACATGGGACCACACTCAGAGGAGCAAGGCGAGCACTTCCACCACGATGTACTGGACTTTGAACGCTGCTACCAAGGAGCGTATAACGAAAACATGATGGAAGACTATATTTGGGGACTGATACGTGAAAGTGATTTACACTATAGTCTCAAATTTCGAAAAACTACTCGTTTCTAAACATTTTATATAACTTTAGTATAAATACATGCAAACCTTGATTCATATGTTGTATTATTATGTAAATGAACATGTGCAAATTTGCCCGTTTTTACATAGAAAATAGGCTAATTTCTAAATTTCATTATCCAGGTCACAAAAGCAAAGTTTGAAGGGAATAATGGCCATTTTCTGTTCTTTTACAACATAAGCAATTAGGAAATAACACATACTATCCAGGAACACAATTTGTGTTACATAGTGTAGTTAGCGGACCCACACTAGCGAAAAATGGTTTCATGTTGATAAACCTCGCTCGTTATGTAATTTTTTGAATCGTCCTGTTTATTACTGTAATACGTTGTCTTAGTAACATTGTGGAGGTAACGAAGTGCCCAGTAATGAGATGTTCCTAACAAAATGTTAGGATCTGCTATCATTGTGGTAATCGCTGTACATTTTAGTTTCGTTCATTTATTATTTTCATATGGCTTAAACATTTCGGAATGTTAACTCACAGCACATCAAAGTCTCACTAAAGTAGAGAAGACATTTATCCTCGATAAAGATAGAACATCGTTACTATTTTTCATATTATTCATGGAATATATTATTGGTAGCATGAATAATAGTGGTAGCATTGATGCGTCATTTCTACGAGCTCCGTGGTTGGTCAACGATAAATTTCAGGACGTACATCGCTCATAATCCGGGGCTCGATTCCCGCGGTGGAAAAAATGCTCATTTTTTAAGACAACAACGTTTGTATAACAGTAAAATTTTAACACCAAAGAGCAATAAATACTTTAATAAGTAAGAAATTAAACTGTTTCTTTACTTTAAGTTTTTAGAAGTGAATTTATGCATATGTCTACATTTTATATTAAAATATCTAGAATATGGTTACTGATGCATATTCTAAGGCTGGAATATGTTCACCTGACAGTCTTTATTCTTCTATTAGTTATTGGTGTGAACGTGAGTCCCTTATTGAAATGATACCTTTTAAGGCTATTGGTCAATTTAAAGTTTGCTGCTTAAATGTTCTCTTCTTAGTATATTCTGTAGTTTATTGACAAGCACGTTATAAAGTGGTCCAACTATAGTGACGAACACAAACAAAATAGGATATCAGAACAAGCACAAATAAGTGAGGATATCAGAATTTCTGATATACCCAAGACACCTCAGGGACGAGATGCTGCCAGCAAATATCTGTTCGACTGGTATTTTTCTACAAATGAGATATATCAGTAGTATGAAATTTTACAGCATTCACATACAATGAAATAGATACTGACCATATTTTATTACATTACATTTATCACAAAGCACATAATATATAACCAGTTGATATATATATATATATGTTTCCAGTCCACCAGTCATCAGTCTAATTACACAGTATATGACCACGTGATATACAGTATTACTTCGAATTTAAGATGCGACTTTTCCACATTTTTCTGAACTGAAAATTAGGTTACGTTTTAAATTCGAGGTATTAGTTTTCACTCTTTGAAATTCTCGAGAACATCATTTCCCTCGAACAACAAAGATTTTCGGACAAAATCTTGCATTATTACAGATTGGATTACCTTTTAAAAATAACTTAGGTTAGAAAGACTAAAAAACACGTACAAAACGTCAAATTTGCTTAAGTGAGCGCCTCTAGCGGTACAATTGGATATCACCGTCCTCAGTCTTTGTTTGACTTTCCTGTTGTTTAGATATTGTGTCTCATTTTTATTGGTTTTTTTACCAATGGAAAAGAGTTTTACGTACGATACCGAATTTAAAATAAGACCCGATATGGCCCGGTAGTTAAGGCACTCGACTCGTAATCCGAGGGTCGCAGGTTCGATTCCCGGTCGCACCAAACATGCTCGTTCTTTCAACCGTGTGAGCGCTATAATGTGACGATCAATCTCACTATTGGTTGGTAAAAGAGTAGTCCAAGTGTTGGCGGTGGGTGGTGATGACTAGTCGCCTTTCCTCTAGTCTTACACTGCGAAATTAGGGACGGCTAGCGCAGATAGCCCTTGAGTAGCTTTACGCGAAATTAAAAAAGAAACAAACAATTTAAAAGAAAAGTTATTTTGTGAACCAAACAGCTTGGGAATCATGCAGCCAGTAAAAAGTACACAGTGAATGAGGTAAATGTACATAGTTGTCATGGTATGAAAACCAAGTGGTTTTCTTGCAAAGAAAAGTACTGAGTCATTTTCTGGTCCAAGAAAAGAATGATATTTTGAAACTGATGCTGTCATTTTAATGTATTTTAAAGAGTTGTGAAATAAAGAACTGCATGTAGTGAGAGAAGTCTTAATGTTAAAAGCAAAAGAATACACAGGAAATAGTGGAACTTCTTTCAAGACTAGTCGTGGTTGGTGGGAGGAATATATGAAAAGGGGAAGTTTATCATTACGGCGAATGGTAACAATTAGTCAAAAAAAATGCCATCAAGTTTTGAAACAAAACTTATTGAATATCAACGTTACGTCATTTCCTGAACATAGTTAGGTGACGTAGATGAAACGGCAGTTTTGTTTTGTTTTCGACGTGCTGCGCAACTACTCTGTAAATGCCAAAGGAGCAAAACAGGTGACAAACAAAATCACTGGTTATGAAAAGTTAAGTAAGTGTCATGCTATGTGTAACTGTAGGTGGGAATAAATTGTTACCGTATGTCATATTAAACAGGAAAAAACGTTGCTGAAAGAAAATTTTGCAAAGATATAATAGTTTGTGCACAACTCCCCTCAAAAAAACAACAACAACAACATGGATGACATCATAGTTAATGGAAGAGTAGTTGGGATGTGTAAGGGAAGGCGAACAGGTGCGTTATTAAAGCAACAGAACATGCTTGTAATGTAAACATTTCGTAACCATCTCTCAGATACAATCAAGAGTCAGGAACAAAAACAGTGATCTGGTGATAATCCTAGCGGAATGACAGGTCTGTTCCAACCTCTTGGTGTGTCCATTAACAAGTCATTTAAAGATCATATCCATAAGCGTTATGGCTGAATAAAGACAACGAGTGGTACAATAACAAGGGTATCAACAACACAGGACAGGATTTCAAAAGATTGGAAAGAAATATTGATCAATGTTATTAGAAAATCGTTTGTAAAATGTTGTTTATCTAATGTGGAAGAATGATGACATTCTTTGGGACAATAGTGAATCAAGTGATGAAGATGTTTTAACATCAGAATATAACAGTGAGTATAACATCAGAGTAACATTCTGATTAAATAAAGCAGGAAGAAACATTAATGTAATGAAAATTTTTTATTAGATTTATATTTTTATTATATTTCAGTTTAAATACATTATTAACATTTTTGATTCGTTAATAAACTCTGTTAAAACATATTTACTCCTTTTTAATTATCATTCTATCTATTTATTCCAAAAAGTTCCTTTTTAAAAGTAAGGTGCGTATTAAATTAGAGGGCGTCTTAAATTTGTAGTAATACGGTATGTGTCTCCATTCCACTAGTCATCAGTCTCATTACACAGAATATAAACAGATGATATATATGTTTTTAGTCCACTAGTCATCAGTCTCATTACACAGCATATAAACAGATGATATATATGTCTCCAGTCCACTAGTCATCAGTCTCATTACACAGTATATAAACAGATGATATATATGTCTCCATTCCACTAGTCATCAGTCTCATTACACAGCATATAAACAGATGATATATATGTCTCCATTCCACTAGTCATCATTCTCATTACACAATATATAAACAGATGATATATATGTCTCCATTCCACTAGTCATCAGTCTCATTACACAGCATATAAACAGATGATATATATGTCTCCATTCCACTAGTCATCAGTCTCATTACATAATACATATCCAGATGCTACTATGTCTCCAGTCCACTAGTTCTTAGTCTCATTACACAGAACAGAACCAGATGATACTATGTCTCCAGTCCACTAGTTCTCAGTCTCATTACACAGAACAGAACCAGATGATACTATGTCTCCAGTCCACTAGTCCTCAGTCTTATTACACAGTACAGAACCAGATGATACTGTGTCTTCAGTCCACTAGTCCTCAGTCTTATTACACAGTACATATCCAGTTGATACTACGTTTCCAGTCCTCTAGTCCTTAGTCACATTACATAATACATATCCAGATGATACTATGTCTCCAGTCCACTAGTCCTTAGTCACATTACATAATACATATCCAGATGCTACTATGTCTCCAGTCCACTAGTTCTCAGTCTCCTTACACAGTACAGAACCAGATGATACTATGTCGTCAGTCCACTAGTCCTTAGTTTTATTACACAGTACATATCCAGTTGATACTACGTTTCCAGTCCTCTAGTCCTTAGTCTCATTACATAATACATATCCAGATGATACTATGTCTCCAGTCCATTAGTCCTTAGTCTCATTACATAATACATAACCCGATGATACAATGTCTCCCGTCTTTAGTCTCCTTACTCAGTACATATCAAGACGATACTACGACTCCAGCCCACCACTCATCGGTCGTGTTATGTAGCTCCCGTACCAACTAGTTTTTACTTTATGCTTTCATTGATACCCGTATTAAACTTAATAATTCCAGACCTGAGGAGATTAGAACTAAAGATTCTCTTCCGCAGCTTTTTTTTGGAATGATTAACTTCAAAAAGAAATGACAATCAATTACCTCTACACAACCTATTAAATCTGATCTCTGAATACACAACTACATTATAACTGACGTTCCAGTAAACAATGAGTTTCGTCGCTTTAGCCTAGTATTATAATAAAAAGAAAAGGTAAAAATTACAATATAGCGATTAATTATTTTTAATTTTGTCATTCATAGATGGCGGCACTGTATCACCAAGAACATGATGAACAAGCGAATTTCACGACTTAATGGTTCTTCGTTAGTTCAACACACGGTAAAAAATACTAGTCTGGGTGTTTGAGTGTTAATAGCAAGGCCACGTCGGAGTATCTGTTGTGTCTACCTAAATGAATCAAACCCTGACTTTAGCTTGTAAATCCGTAGACTTACCTTATCCAACTGAGGGCTATCGGTCTTATTTCACCATTTCATGTTTTTTTAAACACAAAGTCCGTTTCTTCTCGTACAATGTTGTGTTTGATCTAGAAGTGGAATCATCTTTGTCATCTTCAAACTCTACTTTCCAAGTTCTACTTACATCCTTAACTAACAGTTGACACCTGCAAATTGGCTCAGTTGTTAGTTTAGTACGTTATTGGTTATATCAGCGTGCTTCAATACCATCAGGTATATTGAGAAAAAATCTTAAGTCTTTGTTTTTATAAAAGAGTTGAAAGTTCAACTTGTGGCTAAGTTCTCCAGACTAATGAGTAAAACGACCCGCAATGAATTATTTTACAAGATTCTTAGAATTGTGGATTGCGACATGGATTGATAAGATACGTTAACTTTCAGATAAATATAAGCACAAACAGTGGATTAGAAACATAATCGTTAGATTGATAGTGTGAAATAAATTTGTATCAAAATGTGACCAGTTTGACAGAGGGTGTTTGAATTGTAGTTTTCTTTTCTAATATAGAAAAAGAAGAAAGACGGAGTAGGACTGACACAGAGGTCTGGAACTGAAATATATTATCTTCTGTGGAACACGGTTAAGATTAATTCCAGAGCTGAAATAACACCTACTGTCCATTCAGACGTGCATGAAGACAGACACAGCTATAGAAAAAGAGGTTGAAACTGTCTGGGAAAGAAGGACACCTACTCAGCTCTCTGAAAAAATGAAACGCCTTGAATTTTGGGCCTAGAAAGTTTAAGGCTTTCTGACCTCTAATTGAGATGGCTGACCATCACTGAAGGATTAGTTATTATGGTGACCTTTGCCATGAAGAATGTCTGAGAATACTTACTGTTGCTTAGACATTCGACTGAATTGTCCTACAACGGCTGGCTGCCTGTTGTTTCATCAAAGAGTGTTTTTTTTTTAATGTAACGGTCTATAATTAAATGAAGAATAAGAGAATTAGCACAACGAATCAGAAATTTTACACACAGAATTCCAGCCTCTCAATATTAATAACAACATCGAGTAATTATCAACAATAATTATATCATTCAATTACTATCTCGTGAATCTTTCTTTTTCTTAGTGAAGCCTGTAATGTGATTTTTATTCACTGTGTAGCTCACGAGAGTACATCTCATGTAATCATAAATTTACATACTCTTCTGCTATATTAATAATTATTTATCTGTACATCAGTGCTATGGATGATGGTGCCAATTTCATCACATACGTGTATATTTACTCAAAATACAAATTATTACGTGAATGGTGAGTTACTGTTTCGATGCAACTCCAAGTTCATTGATAAACTGAACGATATAAGAACATGGTAAATAGACGACAAACACAACACTTGCCGTTTAAAAAAAATCTATCTCACAAGTAGAGGATATCTCCTTCTCCCAGTTAAATCCAGTTTTGGTGTTTGTTCATCACCTCGGGTTAGTGATCCAGAATAGAAAGTGAGCGATGGTTTTTCGAAGTCCATCTACAAGGTTACCAAGTAACAGGAAGCAAACTAACACAGGTGTGTATGATAAAAGTAACGCTATTTTCATAGCAATGAAATTTCACTTTCGATTCCTTTTGGTTAGTGATTCAAAACGGTTAAATAGCTCGTTATTTGTGATATTCGAATGAGATGTAAAGTAACTTCTTCAATCACCAGCTTTTCCCATTTACAAATCACACGTTTCGTTTAAACATCTTCAATTTTTTTCTCCATTGTAAATAATAAATATGAAATTGAATAGACCGATGTGACACGTGGAACCTTGGTAAGTGATGTAATGTTTTCAGCTTGATTTGTATTTCACGCAAAGTTACACGAGGGCAATTTACGCCAGCAGTCCTTAATTTGGTTATGATAGACTAGAGGGAATGCACACAGTCAACACTATCTGACGACAACTCTTGGGATACTCTTTTAACAACGAATAATGGGATTAAACACTCACTTATAACGCTCCCATGGCTGAGAAAGCAAGCATGTTCAGTGACGGAGATTTGAGCCTGAGAATTGAAAACTGCAAATCAGTTACACTATCCACCAGGCCGTAATTATGTTTAGAAAAGAAATATTCACTGCTGGAATAATCGTATTAATTTAAAACCTATCTGAAAACGTTGTATAGAGAGCTGTAAAAATTCCCATTAAGACCCACGAAGTTTCTCCAATGATTGTGTTGTGTTATATATTTATTAAAACAAGGCAATTATTTCATACATTAAATATTCCTGCATGGCCAGGTGGGTTAAGGCGTTCGACTCGTAATCTGAAGGTCCCGGGTTCGAGTCCCCGTTGCACCAAACATGATCGCTCTTTCAGGCGTGGGAGCGCTCTAATGTTACGGTCAATCACACTGTTGGTTGGTAAAAGAGTAGCCCACGAGTTGGCGGTGGGTGGTGATAACTAGCTGCCTTTCCTCTAGTTTTACACTGCTAAATTAGGGACAGCTAGCGCAGATAACCCTCGTGTAGCTTTGCGCGAAATTTAAAAAAACAAACAAAAAATCATACATCAATTTAAGGCTTAGCTTTATACAACTTTTGCTTAGATGGGTGTAGCTTATTTATGATGTATTTTAACCACAACTAATCTACATAGCTATAGATTACGTGCTGCTTCAAAGAGTTTCACAGTGTTTGTTTGTTTGCTTGTTGAATTTCGCGCAAAGCTACTCGAGAGCTATCTGCGCTAGCCGTCTCTAATTTTGCAGTGTAAGACTAGAGAGAAGACAACTTGTCATCACCACCCGTTGTCAACTATTGAGTTACTCTTTCACCAACGAATAATGGGATTGACTGTCACTGTTTTAACGCCTTCACGGCTGAGAGGGCGAGCATGTTTGGTGTGACGGCGATTCCAACTCGAGCCCTCAGATTACGAGTCGAGTGCCTTAACCACCATGTCGGGCCTGTTCACAATGTAAATTATGGAAATATGAGGGAACGAAGACTACTTCACTTGCCGTTATAACAAAAATCAAATGTTTGCGTAAGAAACTTCAATTTCTGATTGGTGTTTGGAAAACACGTGCAGCTAACTGCTTATATAAACAGAATAGGCTTAATGGTTATTGTGCCCAAATCGTGAATCCGTGGGATGCTGCACAATCACGTTCTGCACTTTATGGTCATGCGCAGTATTACAAAACAATGAAGACTGATTCATACGATCTGGCCGGATAGCAATAGGAGCGTATATGTTGGGTGCTGATAACAAACGGTCTTTCCTCTAGTCTGTCTTTTTATTTTTAAATCACTGACGCATAGAAATCTCTGAACAAAGAAACGAGCGTAAACTGAACCGTTATTTTATTTCTCTTTTCAATAAAAAATATTTATAATTATGTTAACAAATCATAGCGGGAGAAAGAAGCATGACACAATAAAATATTAAATTTAACATACGTGAAAATGGAACAAACTCAAATGTATCTGTTTCTTGTATTCTAAATATCTTGGTTTTTCTTGTTCAAATCGAGTTTGTTATGAATTTAGGTGACAATATTCCTACTCTTAATTTGAACGTTTGTTTTCATACAGTGAGGTAAGACTACGTCATTACATGTTTACATGCTGTGAGGTAAGACTACGTCATTACATGTTTATAACTGTTTGTTTTCACAAAGTGAGGTAAGACTACATCATTACATGTTTACATGCTGTGAGGTAAGACTACGTCATTACATGTTTATAACTGTTTGTTTTCACAAAGTGAGGTAAGACTACGTCATTACATGTTTACATGCTGTGAGGTAAGACTACATCATTACATGTTTAGAACCGTTCTTTTCGTACAGTAAGGTAAATTACGTCATTAAATATTTACATGCAATGAGGTGAGACTACGTCATTACATGTTTATAACTGTTTGTTTTCACAAAGTGAGGTAAGACTACGTCATTACATGTTTAGAACCGTTCTTTTTATACAGTAAGGTAAGACTACATCATTACATGTTTATAACTGTTTGTTTTCACAAAGTGAGGTAAGACTACGTCATTACATGTTTAGAACCGTTCTTTTCATACAGTAAGGTAAGACTACGTCATTACATGTTTATAACTGTTTGTTTTCACAAAGTCAGGTAAGACTACGTCATTACATGTTTACATGCTGTGGGGTAAGACTACATCATTACATGTTTAGAACCGTTCTTTTTTATACAGTAAGGTAAGACTACATCATTACATATTTATAACCGTTTTTTTTAATACAGTGAGGTGAGAATACGTCATCAAACGTCTATATTCGCTCTTTTTGATACAGTGAGAAGACAATATGTTATTATATGTTTAGAACCACTTCTCTTGAAACAACGAGTTCACAATTCGTCTTTACATGTTTATAGCCGTTTGTTTTCATACAGTAAGGTAAGAATAGGTTTCGATTGAAACTTGTTCGCTTCTCAGTACAACCGATACTGTAATAGAGTAGCTGAATAAAAACTGTCACTTTATCACCACTGGCAGTTACAAAAATTAATTTTAGATGGTTCCACTAGTTATTCGTTCTTTCTTACCAAGAGTGATCACTGATCAACGTACATAACGTTTAGTTAACAATATTATAAAAATACAAATAGCATCTCATAAAATATCTTTTATACATCTTCAAGACATTCATGAAACCAAACTGGTAACACAACTGACTCTAAACAAACATTTTTAAAGCATTTGTTTTTCTTATCTTCCACATACATAATTGTTATTTTGCATATAGCTAGTAAGCAAATTAATGACACAGTTTGAAGAATAATTTAAACAAGTGATCTCTACCCAAGGATAACAAACTGTTGGTGTTTTGCCAAAACGTAACAACTTGGCTGTTATTCGGTTAAAGTACCAACAAGACAAGTCCTACATTTAACAAGAATGTTGTATAGGTTTTATGTAAGAAACATGTTTTATATTATCTGTTCACATTTTTTAAACATTATTTTTATGTAATTTTATGGGGTTTGAAACAAAACATCGCTTTAAAATGTTTTAATTAGATAATTACTTCTTGTATGAAAGTCTTATCCTGACATTGACATCTTGTATGAAAGTTTTATCCAGAATTTGATACATCGTGTGAACGTTTTATCCAGAATTTTACATATTGTATGAAAGTCTTATCCTGACATTGACATCTTGTATGAAAGTTTTATCCACACAATGACATCTTGTATGAAAGTTTTATCCAGAATTTAAGTCGTATCATGGCACTGACATCTTGTATGAAAGTTTTCTCCACACAATGACATCTTGTATGAAAGTTTTATCCAGATTGTGATATCTTGTATGGAAGTTTTATCATGACACTGACATAGTGTATGAAAGTCTTATTCTGACAGTGTAACAAATCAGCACAACATTTTTCTCGTTGTGCAAAATATGTAGCAAGTTTCTGGATTTTAGCGCGAGAATTTCTTTGTTGCGAAGAATGTGTAAAGGATGTTTGCTTTTACGTTTTTTTTTTATACTGAAGGACATCTTAAAACTTATACACTAAACATCGAATTTCGAAAGTTCTGGTGTACATATCACACACAGTTAGTCCATCATTTAGAGTTGCGGTAATAAAAAAACAATTATTATATTGGACATTTATACAAAGCCATTTAAGGGTTATTATCAGAAGTCGAACTTACTTTTGAACTTATGAACGGGAAGGGAAGAAGTTAAAAACACTGAACGTTCAACTGTTGGTATTTGTTTTTTTTTGTCTAATATATTAGTGAGAATTCACTGCTACCCTTATAACTCACCCATAGCGCCAGTGTTTGGATCGCCTCTTGTGTGTTGGGTAACAAAACGTGTCCATGGACCCGCAAAGCTATCGTTTAACACATTGAAAACTAGGCCAAGCTAAACCAGAACATTTTGAAAGGATTGCTGAACTACATTGCACTAGAGTACATTTCACAAAGTTTGATATTCCATAACATTATTTGTACAATAAAAACGTATTTTAAAAAAAAAAAAATTGGGACAATTACTTCATAGTTTTGAAAATATTTATATCAGTTTAAATTTTCTTGTTGTTGTTGTTGTTTACTTGATGGTTGAAAATTAACTTTTCTTCTTTTGCAAATCCTTAAATCAGCCATAAGAAAACAACTGAAAACAGAGTTAGGTTAAAGACAAAGCGCCACCCTTTTTACAGTGTAACAATGCGCTTGAAATTAAGTTCAAAGTGAATTCAATGGAACCCCCTCTGGAAGATAATGAAGACAAGTTTATAACCCGTCTTCAAACTTTAAATCTAAAGGTAATTAGACGACATATTAATAAAAAGAAAGTTATATCTTGTGTGGAGATTATGTGAACATTACAGACAACGAAGACTTGAGCTTAGAGAAAACAGTTAGACACATCTGTTTATTCTGACTGTCGGTTTATTTGATTTAATGTTGTACTTTACTAGTAGAGTTTCGAGGTAAGGTATGTAGTGAGCAAAGATCTGGTCTTACTATGGAGGTTTATAGTGACCAAGGCGATGGGTTTCGATTGTAAGTGTAGATGTTAGCGTGGTAACGCATTTACTGAGAGTAACGTATGTAGTGGAAAAATGATTCTATTATTACAGGTAAGTGTGAAGGTTGTCATGGTAACTCCTTTACTGAGAGTAACATATATATCGTTAAGTTGTTTTGGCCTCTACTGCTAATGGAAATTGACTCCATTTTCCCGAGAAAATCCTGATGTCGGAAGAACTTTAGAAAACGGTTTCTTCATTTATTTCCAATTTATACTTTTGTCGGGTCAGCAGCTTACAATTAAAAGTCATTTCCTTAGGACAAAGTAATAAAGGGGAAAGTGTTTGTTTGTTTATAATTATGCACATAGCTATACAATGGGCTATCCATGCTCTGCCCACCAGGGGTATCGAAACCCGATTTCTGGCGATGTTAGCCCGCAGAAGACTTCCGCTGTGCTACTGAGGTCTTAGAACTTCGAAATGTTTCACTCGAACAGAAGAATCACATGCTACACGCACGTGAGAGTATAGGTGTGTTGTTTTGTTTCGTTTTATTATGGATCTTTCGAATAGCGCCATCTGGCGCTTCTGATACACTAACAAGTTGAATAAGAAACAAACAAAATACGAATTAAGTATTCTGAATATTTTGTTCTTGAACAAGAGCACACTTTTTAATCTTAAACGATTTCCTAATGAGAACTTTACTAGAAATAAATTTCACAGCTGGGTTGTTCTCTAATGTTCTTTAAAACCGTGATTCACGAAAGGAAGATTTCTATCGTATTCACAAAGGAAAATGTTATTTTTATGATTTCTTCGGAACAACGTTGACTGTTAAGAAACCTGAAAGAAAGTTAAAAATTATTTTTGCAATTACAAAATATACTTTCACATTTATTAGTGACTTTTATGAATAGACAGGTGATCAAACATTCCTCTTTATGTGACACGCTGAAAAACAGTGGTTTAAAGACATTCCTCTTTATGTGACACGCTGAAAAACAGTGGTTTAAAGACATTCCTCTTTATGTGACACGCTGAAAAACAGTGGTTTAAAGACATTCCTCTTTATGTGACACGCTGAAAAACAGTGGTTTAAAGATATTCCTCTTTATGTGACACGCTGAAAAACAGTGGTTTAAAGACATTCCTCTTTATGTGACACGCTGAAAAACAGTGGTTTAAGGACATTTCTCTTTATGTGACACGCTGAAAAACAGTTGTTTAAGGATATTACTCTTTATATGACACGCTGAAAAACAGTGGTTTAAAGACATTCCTCTTCATGTGACACGCTGAAAAACAGTGGTTTAAAGACATTTCTCTTTATGTGACACGCTGAAAAACAGTGGTTTAAAGATATTCCTTTTTATGTGACACGCTGAAAAACAGTAGTTTAAAGATATTCCTCTTTATGTGACACGCTGAAAAACAGTGGTTTAACGATATTCCTCTTTATGTGACACGCTGAAAAACAGTGGTTTAAAGATATTCCTCTTTATGTGACACGCTGAAAAAAATAGTGGTTTAACGATATTCCTCTTTATGTGACACGCTGAAAAACAGTGGTTTAAAGACATTCCTCTTTACGTGACACGCTGAAAAACAGTGGTTTAAAGACATTTCTCTTTATGTGACACGCTGAAAAACAGTGGTTTAAAGACATTCCTTTTTATGTGATATGCTGAAAAACAGTGGTTTATAGACATTCCTCTTTATGTGACACGCTGAAAAACAGTGGTTTAAAGACATTTCTTTTTATGTGACACGCTGAAAAACAGTGGTTTAAAGACATTTCTCTTTACGTGACACGCTGAAAAACAGTGGTTTATAGACATTCCTCTTTATGTGACACGCTGAAAAACTGTGGTTTAAAGATGTTTCTTTTTATGTGACACGCTGAAAAACAGTGGTTTAAAGACATTCCTCTTTATGTGACACGCTGAAAAACTGTGGTTTAAAGATGTTTCTTTTTATGTGACACGCTGAAAAACAGTGGTTTAAAGACATTCCACTTTACGTGACACGCTGAAAAAAGTGGTTTAAAGACATTGCTTTTTTACGTGACACGCTGAAAAACAGTGGTTTAAAGACATTTCTTTTTATGTGACATGCTGAAAAACAGTGGTTTAAAGATATTCCTTTTTATGTGACACGCTGAAAAACAGTGGTTTAAAGATATTCCTCTTTATGTGACACGGTGAAAAACAGTGGTTTAAAGATATTCCTCTTTATGTGACACTGTGAAAAACAGTGGTTTAAAGATATTCCTTTTTATGTGACACGCTGAAAGACAGTGATTTAAAAATATTCTTCTTTACGTGACACGCTGAAAAACAGTGGTTTAAAGATATTCCTCTTTATGTGACACGCTGAAAAACAGTGATTTAAAGATATTCCTTTTTACGTGACACGCTGAAAAACAGTGGTTTATAGACATTCCTCTTTACGTGACACGCTGAAAAACAGTGGTTGAAAGACATTCCTCTTTACGTGACACGCTGAAAAACAGTGGTTTAAAGACATTTCTCTTTATGTGACACGCTGAAAAACAGTGGTTTAAGGACATTTTTCTTTATGTGACACGCTGAAAAACAGTGATTTATAGACATTTCTCTTTATGTGACACGCTGAAAAACAGTTGTTTAAGGATATTACTCTTTATATGACACGCTGAAAAACAGTGGTTTAAAGACATTCCTCTTTATGTGACACGCTGAAAAACTGTGGTTTAAAGATGTTTCTTTTTATGTGACACGCTGAAAAACAGTGGTTAAAAGACATTCCACTTTACGTGACACGCTGAAAAAAGTGGTTTAAAGACATTGCTTTTTACGTGACACGCTGAAAAACAGTGGTTTATAGACATTTCATTTCTTTTATGTGACATGCTGAAAAACAGTGGTTTAAAGATATTCCTTTTTATGTGACACGCTGAAAAACAGTGGTTTAAAGATATTCCTCTTTATGTGACACGGTGAAAAACAGTGGTTTAAAGATATTCCTCTTTATGTGACACGGTGAAAAACAGTGGTTTATAGACATTTCTCTTTATGTGACACGCTGAAAAACAGTTGTTTAAGGATATTACTCTTTATATGACACGCTGAAAAACAGTGGTTTAAAGACATTCCTTTTTATGTGATATGCTGAAAAACAGTGGTTTATAGACATTCCTCTTTATGTGACACGCTGAAAAACAGTGGTTTAAAGACATTCCTTTTTATGTGACACGCTGAAAAACAGTGGTTTAAAGATTTCTCTTTACGTGACACGCTGAAAAACAGTGGTTTATAGACATTCCTCTTTATGTGACACGCTGAAAAACTGTGGTTTAAAGATGTTTCTTTTTATGTGACACGCTGAAAAACAGTGGTTTAAAGACATTCCACTTTACGTGACACGCTGAAAAAAGTGGTTTAAAGACATTGCTTTTTACGTGACACGCTGAAAAACAGTGGTTTAAAGACATTCCTCTTTATGTGACACGCTGAGAAACTGTGGTTTAAAGATGTTTCTTTTTATGTGACACGCTGAAAAACAGTGGTTAAAAGACATTCCACTTTACGTGACACGCTGAAAAAAGTGGTTTAAAGACATTGCTTTTTACGTGACACGCTGAAAAACAGTGGTTTATAGACATTTCTTTTTATGTGACATGCTGAAAAACAGTGGTTTAAAGATATTCCTTTTTATGTGACACGCTGAAAAACAGTGGTTTAAAGATATTCCTCTTTATGTGACACGGTGAAAACAGTGGTTTAAAGATATTCCTCTTTATGTGACACGCTGAAAAACAGTGGTTTAAAGATATTCCTTTTTATGTGACACGCTGAAAGACAGTGGTTTAAAGATATTCCTCTTTACGTGACACGCTGAAAAACAGTGGTTTAAAGATATTCCTCTTTATGTGACACGCTGAAAAACAGTGGTTTAAAGACATTTCTCTTTATGTGACACGCTGAAAAACAGTGGTTTATAGACATTTCTCTTTATGTGACACGCTGAAAACAGTGGTTTAAAGATATTACTCTTTACGTGACACGCTGAAAAACAGTGGTTTAAAGACATTCCTCTTTATGTGACACGCTGAAAAACAGTGGTTTAAAGATGTTTCTTTATGTGACACGCTGAAAAACAGTGGTTTAAAGACATTCCTCTTTACGTGACACGCTGAAAAACAGTGGTTTAAAGACATTGCTTTTACGTGACACGCTGAAAAACAGTGGTTTAAAGACATTTCTTTTATGTGACACGCTGAAAAACAGTGGTTTAAAGATATTCCTTTTATGTGACACGCTGAAAAACAGTGGTTTAAAGATATTCCTCTTTATGTGACACGCTGAAAACAGTGGTTTAAAGATATTCCTCTTTATGTGACACGCTGAAAAACAGTGGTTTATAGACATTTCTCTTTATGTGACACGCTGAAAAACAGTGGTTTAAAGATATTACTCTTTATGTGACACGCTGAAAAACAGTGGTTTATAGACATTCCTCTTTACGTGACACGCTGAAAAACAGTGGTTTAAAGACATTCCTCTTTATGTGACACGCTGAAAAACAGTGGTTTAAAGACATTCCTCTTTATGTGACACGCTGAAAAACAGTGGTTTAAGGACATTCCTCTTTATGTGACACGCTGAAAAAAGTGGTTTAAAGACATTCTCTTTTATGTGACACGCTGAAAAACAGTTGTTTAAGGATATTACTCTTTACGTGACACGCTGAAAAACAGTGGTTTAAAGATATTCCTCTTTATGTGACACGCTGAAAAACTGTGGTTTAAAGATGTTTCTTTTTATGTGACACGCTGAAAAACAGTGGTTAAAAGACATTCCACTTTACGTGACACGCTGAAAAAAGTGGTTTAAAGACATTCCTTTTACGTGACACGCTGAAAAACAGTGGTTTATAGACATTTCTTTTATGTGACACGCTGAAAAACAGTGGTTTAAAGATATTCCTTTTATGTGACACGCTGAAAACAGTGGTTTAAAGATATTCCTCTTTATGTGACACGCTGAAAAACAGTGGTTTAAAGATATTCCTTTTATGTGACACGCTGAAAAACAGTGGTTTAAAGATATTCTTCTTTATGTGACACGCTGAAAACAGTGGTTTAAAGATATTCCTCTTTATGTGACACGCTGAAAAACAGTGATTTAAAGATATTCCTTTTTACGTGACACGCTGAAAAACAGTGGTTTATAGACATTCCTCTTTATGTGACACGCTGAAAAACAGTGGTTTAAAGACATTCCTCTTTACGTGACACGCTGAAAAACAGTGGTTTAAAGACATTCCTCTTTATGTGACACGCTGAAAACAGTGGTTTAAAGACATTTCTCTTTATGTGACACGCTGAAAAACAGTGGTTTATAGACATTTCTCTTTATGTGACACGCTGAAAAACAGTGGTTTAAAGATATTACTCTTTATATGACACGCTGAAAAACAGTGGTTTAAAGACATTCCTCTTTATGTGACACGCTGAAAAACAGTGGTTTAAAGACATTCCTCTTTATGTGACACGCTGAAAAACAGTGGTTTAAAGATATTCCTTTTATGTGACACGCTGAAAACAGTGGTTTAAAGATATTCCTTTTATGTGACACGCTGAAAAACAGTGGTTTAAAGATATTCCTCTTTATGTGACACGCTGAAAAACAGTGGTTTAAAGACATTTCTCTTTATGTGACACGCTGAAAACAGTGGTTTAAAGACATTCCTCTTTATGTGACACGCTGAAAAACAGTGGTTTAAAGATATTCCTCTTTATGTGACACGCTGAAAAACAGTGGTTTAAAGATATTCCTCTTTATGTGACACGCTGAAAAACAGTGGTTTAAAGACATTCCTCTTTATGTGACACGCTGAAAAACAGTGGTTTAAAGACATTCCTCTTTATGTGACACGCTGAAAAACAGTGGTTTAAAGATGTTTCTTCTTATGTGACACGCTGAAAAACAGTGGTTTAAAGACATTCCTCTTTACGTGACACGCTGAAAAAAGTGGTTTAAAGACATTGCTTTTACGTGACACGCTGAAAAACAGTGGTTTATAGACATTTCTTTTATGTGACACGCTGAAAAACAGTGGTTTAAAGATATTCCTTTTATGTGACACGCTGAAAAACAGTGGTTTAAAGATATTCCTCTTTATGTGACACGCTGAAAAACAGTGGTTTAAAGATTTCCTCTTTATGTGACACGCTGAAAAACAGTGGTTTAAAGATATTCCTTTTATGTGACACGCTGAAAAACAGTGGTTTAAAGATATTCCTCTTTATGTGACACGCTGAAAAACAGTGGTTTAAAGATATTCCTCTTTATGTGACACGCTGAAAAACAGTGGTTTAAAGATATTCTTCTTTACGTGACACGCTGAAAAACAGTGGTTTAAAGACATTCCTCTTTACGTGACACGCTGAAAAACAGTGGTTTAAAGATATTCCTCTTTACGTGACACGCTGAAAAACAGTGGTTTAAAGACATTTCTCTTTATGTGACACGCTGAAAAACAGTGGTTTAAGGATATTACTCTTTATATGACACGCTGAAAAACAGTGGTTTAAAGACATTCCTCTTTATGTGACACGCTGAAAACAGTGGTTTAAAGATATTCCTCTTTATGTGACACGCTGAAAAACAGTGGTTTAAAGATATTCCTCTTTATGTGACACGCTGAAAAACAGTGGTTTAAAGATATTCCTCTTTATGTGACACGCTGAAAAACAGTGGTTTAAAGATATTCCTCTTTATGTGACACGCTGAAAAAAATAGTGGTTTAACGATATTCCTCTTTATGTGACACGCTGAAAAACAGTGGTTTAAAGACATTCCTCTTTACGTGACACGCTGAAAAACAGTGGTTTAAAGACATTTCTCTTTATGTGACACGCTGAAAAACAGTGGTTTAAAGACATTTCTCTTTATGTGACACGCTGAAAAACAGTGGTTTAAAGACATTCCTTTTATGTGACACGCTGAAAACAGTGGTTTAAAGACATTCCTCTTTATGTGACACGCTGAAAAACAGTGTTTTAAAGACATTTCTTTTTATGTGACACGCTGAAAAACAGTGGTTTAAAGACATTTCTCTTTACGTGACACGCTGAAAAACAGTGGTTTAAAGACATTCCTCTTTATGTGACACGCTGAAAAACTGTGGTTTAAAGATGTTTCTTTTTATGTGACACGCTGAAAAACAGTGGTTTAAAGACATTCCACTTTACGTGACACGCTGAAAAAAGTGGTTTAAAGACATTGCCTTTTACGTGACACGCTGAAAAACAGTGGTTTAAAGACATTCCTCTTTATGTGACACGCTGAAAACAGTGGTTTAAAGATGTTTCTTTTATGTGACACGCTGAAAAACAGTGGTTTAAAGACATTCCTCTTTACGTGACACGCTGAAAAAAGTGGTTTAAAGACATTGCTTTTACGTGACACGCTGAAAAACAGTGGTTTATAGACATTTCTTTTATGTGACACGCTGAAAAACAGTGGTTTAAAGATATTCCTTTTATGTGACACGCTGAAAAACAGTGGTTTAAAGATATTCCTCTTTATGTGACACGCTGAAAAACAGTGGTTTAAAGATATTCCTCTTTATGTGACACTGTGAAAAAGTGGTTTAAAGATATTCCTTTTATGTGACACGCTGAAAAACAGTGGTTTAAAATATTCTTCTTTACGTGACACGCTGAAAAACAGTGGTTTAAAGATATTCCTCTTTATGTGACACGCTGAAAAACAGTGGTTTAAAGATATTCCTTTTACGTGACACGCTGAAAAACAGTGGTTTATAGACATTCCTCTTTACGTGACACGCTGAAAAACAGTGGTTTAAAGACATTCCTCTTTACGTGACACGCTGAAAAACAGTGGTTTAAAGACATTCCTTTTATGTGACACGCTGAAAAACAGTGGTTTATAGACATTTCTTTTTATGTGACACGCTGAAAACAGTGGTTTAAAGATATTCCTTTTATGTGACACGCTGAAAAACAGTGGTTTAAAGATATTCCTCTTTATGTGACACGCTGAAAAACAGTGGTTTAAAGACATTTCTCTTTATGTGACACGCTGAAAAACAGTGGTTTAAAGATATTACTCTTTATGTGACACGCTGAAAACAGTGGTTTAAAGACATTCCTCTTTACGTGACACGCTGAAAAACAGTGGTTTAAAGACATTCCTCTTTACGTGACACGCTGAAAAACAGTGGTTTAAAGACATTCCTCTTTATGTGACACGCTGAAAAACAGTGGTTTAAAGACATTTCTCTTTATGTGACACGCTGAAAAACAGTGGTTTATAGACATTTCTCTTTATGTGACACGCTGAAAAACAGTGGTTTAAAGATATTACTCTTTATATGACACGCTGAAAAACAGTGGTTTAAAGACATTCCTCTTTATGTGACACGCTGAAAAACAGTGGTTTAAAGACATTCCTCTTTATGTGACACGCTGAAAAACAGTGGTTTAAAGATATTCCTTTTTATGTGACACGCTGAAATACAGTGGTTTAAAGATATTCCTCTTTATGTGACACGCTGAAAAACAGTGGTTTAACGATATTCCTCTTTATGTGACACGCTGAAAAACAGTGGTTTAAAGATATTCCTCTTTATGTGACACGCTGAAAAAACAGTGGTTTAAAGATATTCCTCTTTATGTGACACGCTGAAAAACAGTGGTTTAAAGATATTCCTCTTTACGTGACACGCTGAAAAACAGTGGTTTAAAGACATTTCTCTTTATGTGACACGCTGAAAAACAGTGGTTTAAAGACATTCCTTTTTATGTGACACGCTGAAAAACAGTGGTTTAAAGACATTCCTCTTTATGTGACACGCTGAAAAACAGTGGTTTAAAGACATTTCTTTTTATGTGACACGCTGAAAAACAGTGGTTTAAAGACATTTCTCTTTACGTGACACGCTGAAAAACAGTGATTTATAGACATTTCTCTTTATGTGACACGCTGAAAAACAGTTGTTTAAGGATATTACTCTTTATATGACACGCTGAAAAACAGTGGTTTAAAGACATTCCTCTTTATGTGACACGCTGAAAAACTGTGGTTTAAAGATGTTTTTTTTTATGTGACACGCTGAAAAACAGTGGTTTAAAGACATTCCACTTTACGTGACACGCTGAAAAAAGTGGTTTAAAGACATTGCTTTTTACGTGACACGCTGAAAAACAGTGGTTTATAGACATTTCTTTTTATGTGACATGCTGAAAAACAGTGGTTTAAAGATATTCCTTTTTATGTGACACGCTGAAAAACAGTGGTTTAAAGATATTCCTCTTTATGTGACACGCTGAAAAACAGTGGTTTAAAGATATTCCTCTTTATGTGACACGCTGAAAAACAGTGATTTAAAGATATTCCTTTTATGTGACACGCTGAAAACAGTGGTTTAAAAATATTCTTCTTTACGTGACACGCTGAAAAACAGTGGTTTAAAGACATTCCTCTTTATGTGACACGCTGAAAAACAGTGGTTTAAAGATATTCCTCTTTATGTGACACGCTGAAAAACAGTGGTTTATAGACATTTCTCTTTATGTGACACGCTGAAAAACAGTTGTTTAAAGATATTACTCTTTATATGACACGCTGAAAAACAGTGGTTTAAAGACATTCCTCTTTATGTGACACGCTGAAAAACAGTGGTTTAAAGACATTCCTCTTTATGTGACACGCTGAAAAACAGTGGTTTAAAGACATTCCTCTTTATGTGACACGCTGAAAACAGTGGTTTAAAGATATTCCTCTTTATGTGACACGCTGAAAAAAACAGTGGTTTAAAGATATTCCTCTTTATGTGACACGCTGAAAAACAGTGGTTTAAAGACATTCCTCTTTATGTGACACGCTGAAAAACAGTGGTTTAAAGACATTTCTCTTTATGTGACACGCTGAAAAACAGTGGTTTAAAGACATTCCTTTTATGTGACACGCTGAAAAACAGTGGTTTAAAGATATTCCTCTTTATGTGACACGCTGAAAAACAGTGGTTTAAAGACATTCCTTTTTATGTGACACGCTGAAAAACAGTGGTTTAAAGACATTTCTCTTTACGTGACACGCTGAAAAACAGTGGTTTAAAGACATTCCTCTTTATGTGACACGCTGAAAAACAGTGGTTTAAAGATGTTTCTTTTATGTGACACGCTGAAAAACAGTGGTTTAAAGACATTCCACTTTACGTGACACGCTGAAAAAAGTGGTTTAAAGACATTGCTTTTTACGTGACACGCTGAAAAACAGTGGTTTAAAGACATTCCTCTTTATGTGACACGCTGAGAAACTGTGGTTTAAAGATGTTTCTTTTTATGTGACACGCTGAAAAACAGTGGTTAAAAGATATTCCTTTTTATGTGACACGGTGAAAAACAGTGGTTTAAAGATATTCCTCTTTATGTGACACGCTGAAAAACAGTGGTTTAAAGATATTCCTTTTATGTGACACGCTGAAAAACAGTGGTTTAAAGATATTCTTCTTTACGTGACACGCTGAAAAACAGTGGTTTAAAGATATTCCTCTTTATGTGACACGCTGAAAAACAGTGGTTTAAAGATATTCCTTTTTGTGACACGCTGAAAAACAGTGGTTTAAAGACATTCCTCTTTACGTGACACGCTGAAAAACAGTGGTTTAAAGACATTCCTCTTTACGTGACACGCTGAAAAACAGTGGTTTAAAGACATTCCTTTTACGTGACACGCTGAAAAACAGTGGTTTATAGACATTTCTTTTTATGTGACACGCTGAAAAACAGTGGTTTAAAGATATTCTCTTTATGTGACACGCTGAAAAACAGTGGTTTAAAGACATTCCTCTTTATGTGACACGCTGAAAAACAGTGGTTTAAAGATATTCCTCTTTATGTGACACGCTGAAAAACAGTGGTTTAAAGACATTTCTCTTTATGTGACACGCTGAAAAACAGTGGTTTAAAGATATTCCTCTTTATATGACACGCTGAAAAACAGTGGTTTAAAGACATTCCTCTTTATGTGACACGCTGAAAAACAGTGGTTTAAAGACATTCCTCTTTATGTGACACGCTGAAAAACAGTGGTTTAAAGACATTCCTCTTTATGTGACACGCTGAAAAACAGTGGTTTAAAGACATTTCTCTTTATGTGACACGCTGAAAAACAGTGGTTTATAGACATTTCTCTTTATGTGACACGCTGAAAAACAGTGGTTTAAAGATATTACTCTTTATATGACACGCTGAAAAACAGTGGTTTAAAGACATTCCTCTTCATGTGACACGCTGAAAAACAGTGGTTTAAAGACATTCCTCTTTATGACACGCTGAAAAACAGTGGTTTAAAGATATTCCTTTTTATGTGACACGCTGAAAAACAGTAGTTTAAAGATATTCCTCTTTATGTGACACGCTGAAAAACAGTGGTTTAAAGATATTCCTCTTTATGTGACACGCTGAAAAACAGTGGTTTAAAGATATTCCTCTTTATGTGACACGCTGAAAAACAGTGGTTTAAAGATATTTCTCTTTATGTGACACGCTGAAAAACAGTGGTTTAAAGACATTCCTCTTTATGTGACACGCTGAAAAACAGTGGTTTAAAGACATTTCTCTTTATGTGACACGCTGAAAAACAGTGGTTTAAAGACATTCCTTTTTATGTGACACGCTGAAAAACAGTGGTTTAAAGACATTCCTCTTTATGTGACACGCTGAAAAACAGTGGTTTAAAGACATTTCTTTTTATGTGACACGCTGAAAAACAGTGGTTTAAAGACATTTCTCTTTATGTGACACGCTGAAAAACAGTGGTTTAAAGATATTACTCTTTATGTGACACGCTGAAAAACAGTGGTTTAAAGACATTCCTCTTTATGTGACACGCTGAAAAACAGTGGTTTAAAGATGTTTTTTTTTTATGTGACACGCTGAAAAACAGTGGTTTAAAGACATTCCTCTTTACGTGACACGCTGAAAAAAGTGGTTTAAAGACATTGCTTTTACGTGACACGCTGAAAAACAGTGGTTTAAAGACATTTCTTTTATGTGACACGCTGAAAAACAGTGGTTTAAAGATATTCCTTTTATGTGACACGCTGAAAAACAGTGGTTTAAAGATATTCCTCTTTATGTGACACGCTGAAAACAGTGGTTTAAAGATATTCCTCTTTATGTGACACGCTGAAAAACAGTGGTTTAAAGATATTCCTTTTATGTGACACGCTGAAAAACAGTGGTTTAAAGATATTCTTCTTTACGTGACACGCTGAAAAACAGTGGTTTAAAGATATTCCTCTTTATGTGACACGCTGAAAAACAGTGGTTTAAAGATATTCCTTTTACGTGACACGCTGAAAAACAGTGGTTTAAAGACATTTCTCTTTATGTGACACGCTGAAAAACAGTGGTTTAAAGATATTACTCTTTATGTGACACGCTGAAAAACAGTGGTTTAAAGACATTCCTCTTTATGTGACACGCTGAAAAACAGTGGTTTAAAGACATTCCTCTTTATGTGACACGCTGAAAAACAGTGGTTTAAGGACATTCCTCTTTATGTGACACGCTGAAAAACAGTGGTTTAAAGACATTTCTCTTTATGTGACACGCTGAAAACAGTGGTTTAAAGACATTTCTCTTTATGTGACACGCTGAAAAACAGTGGTTTAAAGATATTACTCTTTATGTGACACGCTGAAAAACAGTGGTTTAAAGACATTCCTCTTTATGTGACACGCTGAAAAACAGTGGTTTAAAGATATTTCTTTTTATGTGACACGCTGAAAAACAGTGGTTTAAAGACATTCCTCTTTATGTGACACGCTGAAAAACAGTGGTTTAAGGACATTTCTCTTTATGTGACACGCTGAAAAACAGTGATTTATAGACATTTCTCTTTATGTGACACGCTGAAAAACAGTGGTTTAAAGATATTACTCTTTATGTGACACGCTGAAAAACAGTGGTTTAAAGACATTCCTCTTTATGTGACACGCTGAAAAACAGTGGTTTAAAGACATTCCTCTTTATGTGACACGCTGAAAAACAGTGGTTTAAAGATATTCCCTTTATGTGACACGCTGAAAAACAGTGGTTTAAAGATATTCCTTTTATGTGACACGCTGAAAAACAGTGGTTTAAAGACATTCCTCTTTATGTGACACGCTGAAAAACAGTGGTTTAAAGACATTTCTCTTTATGTGACACGCTGAAAAACAGTGGTTTAAAGACATTCCTCTTTATGTGACACGCTGAAAAACAGTGGTTTAAAGATATTCCTCTTTATGTGACACGCTGAAAAACAGTGGTTTAAAGATATTCCTCTTTATGTGACACGGTGAAAAACAGTGGTTTAAAGACATTCCTCTTTATGTGACACGCTGAAAAACAGTGGTTTAAAGACATTCCTCTTTATGTGACACGCTGAAAAACAGTGGTTTAAAGATGTTTCTTTTTATGTGACACGCTGAAAACAGTGGTTTAAAGACATTCCACTTTTGACACGCTGAAAAAAAGTGGTTTAAAGACATTCCTTTTATGTGACACGCTGAAAACAGTGGTTTAAAGACATTCCTCTTTATGTGACACGCTGAAAACAGTGGTTTAAAGATATTCCTTTTATGTGACACGCTGAAAACAGTGGTTTAAAGATATTCCTCTTTATGTGACACGCTGAAAAACAGTGGTTTAAAGATATTCCTCTTTATGTGACACGCTGAAAAACAGTGGTTTAAAGATATTCCTCTTTATGTGACACGGTGAAAAACAGTGGTTTAAAGATATTCCTCTTTATGTGACACGGTGAAAAACAGTGGTTTAAAGATATTACTCTTTATGTGACACGCTGAAAAACAGTGGTTTAAAGACATTCCTCTTCATGTGACACGCTGAAAAACAGTGGTTTAAAGACATTCCTCTTTATGTGACACGCTGAAAACAGTGGTTTAAAGATATTCCTTTTATGTGACACGCTGAAAAACAGTGGTTTAAAGATATTCCTTTTATGTGACACGCTGAAAAACAGTGGTTTAAAGACATTCCTCTTTATGTGACACGCTGAAAAACAGTGGTTTAAAGACATTTCTCTTTATGTGACACGCTGAAAAACAGTGGTTTAAAGACATTCCTCTTTATGTGACACGCTGAAAAACAGTGGTTTAAAGATATTCCTTTTTATGTGACACGCTGAAAAACAGTGGTTTAAAGATATTCCTCTTTATGTGACACGCTGAAAAACAGTGGTTTAAAGACATTCCTCTTTATGTGACACGCTGAAAAACAGTGGTTTAAAGACATTCCTCTTTATGTGACACGCTGAAAAACAGTGGTTTAAAGATATTTCTTTTATGTGACACGCTGAAAAACAGTGGTTTAAAGACACGCTGAAAAAGTGGTTTAAAGACTCTTTTACGTGACACGCTGAAAAACAGTGGTTTAAAGACATTCCTCTTTATGTGACACGCTGAAAACAGTGGTTTAAAGATGTTTCTTTTATGTGACACGCTGAAAAACAGTGGTTTAAAGACATTCCTCTTTACGTGACACGCTGAAAAAGTGGTTTAAAGACATTGCTTTTACGTGACACGCTGAAAACAGTGGTTTAAAGACATTTCTTTTATGTGACACGCTGAAAAACAGTGGTTTAAAGATATTCCTTTTATGTGACACGCTGAAAAACAGTGGTTTAAAGATATTCCTCTTTATGTGACACGCTGAAAAACAGTGGTTTAAAGATATTCCTCTTTATGTGACACGCTGAAAACAGTGGTTTAAAGATATTCCTTTTATGTGACACGCTGAAAAACAGTGGTTTAAAATATTCTTTTTTACGTGACACGCTGAAAAACAGTGGTTTAAAGATATTCCTCTTTATGTGACACGCTGAAAAACAGTGATTTAAAGATATTCCTTTTTACGTGACACGCTGAAAAACAGTGGTTTATAGACATTCCTCTTTACGTGACACGCTGAAAAACAGTGGTTTAAAGACATTCCTCTTTACGTGACACGCTGAAAAACAGTGGTTTAAAGACATTCCTCTTTATGTGACACGCTGAAAAACAGTGGTTTAAAGACATTTCTCTTTATGTGACACGCTGAAAAACAGTGGTTTAAAGACATTCCTCTTTATGTGACACGCTGAAAAACAGTGGTTTAAAGACATTCTTTCTTTATGTGACACGCTGAAAAACAGTGGTTTAAAGACATTTCTTTTTACGTGACACGCTGAAAACAGTGGTTTATAGACATTTCTTTTTATGTGACACGCTGAAAAACAGTGGTTTAAAGATATTCCTTTTATGTGACACGCTGAAAACAGTGGTTTAAAGATATTCCTCTTTATGTGACACGCTGAAAAACAGTGGTTTAAAGATATTCCTCTTTATGTGACACGCTGAAAAACAGTGGTTTAAAGACATTTCTCTTTATGTGACACGCTGAAAAACAGTGGTTTAAAGATATTCCTCTTTATGTGACACGCTGAAAAACAGTGGTTTAAAGACATTCCTCTTTATGTGACACGCTGAAAAACAGTGGTTTAAAGACATTCCTCTTTATGTGACACGCTGAAAAACAGTGGTTTAAAGACATTCCTCTTTATGTGACACGCTGAAAACAGTGGTTTAAAGATGTTTCTTTTTATGTGACACGCTGAAAAACAGTGGTTTAAAGACATTCCTCTTTACGTGACACGCTGAAAAAAGTGGTTTAAAGACATTGCTTTTTACGTGACACGCTGAAAAACAGTGGTTTAAAGACATTTCTTTTATGTGACACGCTGAAAAACAGTGGTTTAAAGATATTCCTTTTATGTGACACGCTGAAAACAGTGGTTTAAAGATATTCCTCTTTATGTGACACGCTGAAAAACAGTGGTTTAAAGACATTCCTCTTTATGTGACACGCTGAAAAACAGTGGTTTAAAGACATTCCTCTTTATGTGACACGCTGAAAAACAGTGGTTTAAAGACATTCTCTTTATGTGACACGCTGAAAAACAGTGGTTTAAAGATATTCTCTTTATATGACACGCTGAAAAACAGTGGTTTAAAGATATTCCTTTCTTTATGTGACACGCTGAAAAACAGTGGTTTAAAGACATTCCTCTTTATGTGACACGCTGAAAACAGTGGTTTAAAGATATTCCTTTTTATGTGACACGCTGAAAAACAGTGGTTTAAAGATATTCCTTTTTATGTGACACGCTGAAAAACAGTGGTTTAAAGACATTCCTCTTTATGTGACACGCTGAAAAACAGTGGTTTAAAGACATTTCTCTTTATGTGACACGCTGAAAACAGTGGTTTAAAGACATTCCTCTTTATGTGACACGCTGAAAAACAGTGGTTTAAAGATATTCCTCTTTATGTGACACGCTGAAAAACAGTGGTTTAAAGATATTCCTCTTTATGTGACACGCTGAAAAACAGTGGTTTAAAGACATTCCTCTTTATGTGACACGCTGAAAAACTGTGGTTTAAAGACATTCCACTTCATGTGACACGCTGAAAAACAGTGGTTTAAAGATATTTCTTTTTATGTGACACGCTGAAAAACAGTGGTTTAAAGACATTCCTCTTTACGTGACACGCTGAAAAACAGTGGTTTAAAGACATTCCTTTTACGTGACACGCTGAAAAACAGTGGTTTAAAGACATTTCTCTTTATGTGACACGCTGAAAAACAGTGGTTTAAAGATATTCCATTTTATGTGACACGCTGAAAAACAGTGGTTTAAAGATATTCCTCTTTACGTGACACGCTGAAAAACAGTGGTTTAAAGACATTCCTCTTTATGTGACACGCTGAAAAACAGTGGTTTAAAGACATTTCTTTTATGTGACACGCTGAAAAACAGTGGTTTAAAGACATTCCTCTTTATGTGACACGCTGAAAACAGTGGTTTAAAGACATTCCTTTTTACGTGACACGCTGAAAAACAGTGGTTTAAAGACATTTATTTTTATGTGACACGCTGAAAACAGTGGTTTAAAGATATTCCTCTTTATGTGACACGCTGAAAAACAGTGGTTTAAAGATATTCCTCTTTATGTGACACGCTGAAAAACAGTGGTTTAAAGATATTCCTTTTATGTGACACGCTGAAAAACAGTGGTTTAAAGATATTCTTCTTTATGTGACACGCTGAAAAACAGTGGTTTAAAGATATTCCTCTTTATGTGACACGCTGAAAACAGTGGTTTAAAGATATTCATTTTACGTGACACGCTGAAAAACAGTGGTTTAAAGACATTCCTCTTTATGTGACACGCTGAAAACAGTGGTTTAAAGACATTCCTCTTTATGTGACACGCTGAAAAACAGTGGTTTAAAGACATTTCTCTTTATGTGACACGCTGAAAAACAGTGGTTTATAGACATTTCTCTTTATGTGACACGCTGAAAAACAGTGGTTTAAAGATATTACTCTTTATGTGACACGCTGAAAAACAGTGGTTTAAAGACATTCCTCTTTATGTGACACGCTGAAAAACAGTGGTTTAAAGACATTCCTCTTTATGTGACACGCTGAAAAACAGTGGTTTAAAGATATTCCTTTTTATGTGACACGCTGAAAACAGTGGTTTAAAGATATTCCTTTTATGTGACACGCTGAAAAACAGTGGTTTAAAGACATTCCTCTTTATGTGACACGCTGAAAAACAGTGGTTTAAAGACATTTCTCTTTATGTGACACGCTGAAAAACAGTGGTTTAAAGACATTCCTCTTTATGTGACACGCTGAAAACAGTGGTTTAAAGATATTCCTCTTTATGTGACACGCTGAAAAACAGTGGTTTAAAGATATTCCTCTTTATGTGACACGCTGAAAAACAGTGGTTTAAAGACATTCCTCTTTATGTGACACGCTGAAAAACAGTGGTTTAAAGACATTCCTCTTTATGTGACACGCTGAAAAACAGTGGTTTAAAGATATTTCTCTTTATGTGACACGCTGAAAAACAGTGGTTTAAAGACATTCCTCTTTACGTGACACGCTGAAAAAAGTGGTTTAAAGACATTCCTTTTATGTGACACGCTGAAAAACAGTGGTTTAAAGACATTCCTCTTTATGTGACACGCTGAAAAACAGTGGTTTAAAGATATTTCTTTTTATGTGACACGCTGAAAAACAGTGGTTTAAAGACATTCCTCTTTATGTGACACGCTGAAAAACAGTGGTTTAAAGATATTCCTTTTTATGTGACACGCTGAAAAACAGTGGTTTAAAGATATTCCTCTTTATGTGACACGCTGAAAACAGTGGTTTAAAGATATTCCTCTTTATGTGACACGCTGAAAACAGTGGTTTAAAGATATTCCTTTTATGTGACACGCTGAAAAACAGTGGTTTAAAGATATTCTTTTTTACGTGACACGCTGAAAACAGTGGTTTAAAGATATTCCTCTTTATGTGACACGCTGAAAAACAGTGGTTTAAAGATATTCCTTTTACGTGACACGCTGAAAACAGTGGTTTAAAGACATTCCTCTTTACGTGACACGCTGAAAAACAGTGGTTTAAAGACATTCCTCTTTACGTGACACGCTGAAAAACAGTGGTTTAAAGACATTCCTCTTTATGTGACACGCTGAAAAACAGTGATTTAAAGATATTCATTTTTTACGTGACACGCTGAAAAACAGTGGTTTAAAGACATTCCTCTTTATGTGACACGCTGAAAAACAGTGGTTTAAAGACATTCCTCTTTATGTGACACGCTGAAAAACAGTGGTTTAAAGACATTTCTCTTTATGTGACACGCTGAAAAACAGTGGTTTATAGACATTTCTCTTTATGTGACACGCTGAAAAACAGTGGTTTAAAGATATTACTCTTTATGTGACACGCTGAAAAACAGTGGTTTAAAGACATTCCTCTTTATGTGACACGCTGAAAAACAGTGGTTTAAAGACATTCCTCTTTATGTGACACGCTGAAAAACAGTGGTTTAAAGATATTCCTTTTATGTGACACGCTGAAAAACAGTGGTTTAAAGATATTCCTTTTATGTGACACGCTGAAAAACAGTGGTTTAAAGACATTCCTCTTTATGTGACACGCTGAAAAACAGTGGTTTAAAGACATTTCTCTTTATGTGACACGCTGAAAAACAGTGGTTTAAAGACATTCCTCTTTATGTGACACGCTGAAAAACAGTGGTTTAAAGATATTCCTCTTTATGTGACACGCTGAAAAACAGTGGTTTAAAGATATTCCTCTTTATGTGACACGCTGAAAAACAGTGGTTTAAAGACATTCCTCTTTATGTGACACGCTGAAAAACAGTGGTTTAAAGACATTCCTCTTTATGTGACACGCTGAAAACAGTGGTTTAAAGATATTTCTTTTTATGTGACACGCTGAAAAACAGTGGTTTAAAGACATTCCTCTTTATGTGACACGCTGAAAAACAGTGGTTTAAAGACATTCCTTTTTACGTGACACGCTGAAAACAGTGGTTTAAAGACATTCCTCTTTATGTGACACGCTGAAAAACAGTGGTTTAAAGATGTTTCTTTTATGTGACACGCTGAAAAACAGTGGTTTAAAGACATTCCTCTTTACGTGACACGCTGAAAACAGTGGTTTAAAGACATTCCTTTTTACGTGACACGCTGAAAAACAGTGGTTTAAAGACATTCTCTTTATGTGACACGCTGAAAACAGTGGTTTAAAGACATTCTTCTTTATGTGACACGCTGAAAAACAGTGGTTTAAAGATATTCCTCTTTATGTGACACGCTGAAAAACAGTGGTTTAAAGATATTCCTCTTTATGTGACACGCTGAAAAACAGTGGTTTAAAGATATTCCTTTTATGTGACACGCTGAAAAACAGTGGTTTAAAGATATTCTTCTTTACGTGACACGCTGAAAAACAGTGGTTTAAAGATATTCCTCTTTATGTGACACGCTGAAAAACAGTGGTTTAAAGATATTCCTTTTACGTGACACGCTGAAAAACAGTGGTTTAAAGACATTCCTCTTTGTGACACGCTGAAAAACAGTGGTTTAAAGACATTCCTCTTTACGTGACACGCTGAAAAACAGTGGTTTAAAGACATTCCTCTTTATGTGACACGCTGAAAAACAGTGGTTTAAAGACATTTCTCTTTATGTGACACGCTGAAAAACAGTGGTTTAAAGATATTTCTTTTATGTGACACGCTGAAAAACAGTGGTTTAAAGACATTCCTCTTTATGTGACACGCTGAAAACAGTGGTTTAAAGACATTCTTTTACGTGACACGCTGAAAAACAGTGGTTTAAAGACATTTCTTTTATGTGACACGCTGAAAAACAGTGGTTTAAAGATATTCCTTTTATGTGACACGCTGAAAAACAGTGGTTTAAAGATATTCCTCTTTATGTGACACGCTGAAAAACAGTGGTTTAAAGATATTCCTCTTTATGTGACACGCTGAAAAACAGTGGTTTAAAGACATTTCTCTTTATGTGACACGCTGAAAAACAGTGGTTTAAAGATATTACTCTTTATGTGACACGCTGAAAAACAGTGGTTTAAAGATATTCCTCTTTACGTGACACGCTGAAAAACAGTGGTTTAAAGACATTCCTCTTTATGTGACACGCTGAAAAACAGTGGTTTAAAGACATTCCTCTTTATGTGACACGCTGAAAAACAGTGGTTAAAGACATTTCTCTTTATGTGACACGCTGAAAAACAGTGGTTTAAAGACATTTCTCTTTATGTGACACGCTGAAAAACAGTGGTTTATAGACATTTCTCTTTATGTGACACGCTGAAAAACAGTGGTTTAAGGATATTACTCTTTACGTGACACGCTGAAAAACAGTGGTTTAAAGACATTCCTCTTTATGTGACACGCTGAAAAACAGTGGTTTAAAGATGTTTCTTTTATGTGACACGCTGAAAAACAGTGGTTAAAGACATTCCTCTTTATGTGACACGCTGAAAAAAAGTGGTTTAAAGACATTCTCTTTTATGTGACACGCTGAAAAACAGTGGTTTAAAGACATTTCTTTTATGTGACACGCTGAAAAACAGTGGTTTAAAGATATTCCTTTTATGTGACACGCTGAAAAACAGTGGTTTAAAGATATTCCTCTTTATGTGACACGCTGAAAAACAGTTATTTAAAGACATTCCTCTTTACGTGACACGCTGAAAAACAGTGGTTTAAAGACATTCCTCTTTATGTGACACGCTGAAAAACAGTGGTTTAAAGACATTTCTCTTTATGTGACACGCTGAAAAACAGTGGTTTAAAGACATTCTCTTTATGTGACACGCTGAAAACAGTTGTTTAAAGATATTACTCTTTATATGACACGCTGAAAAACAGTGGTTTAAAGACATTCCTCTTTATGTGACACGCTGAAAAACAGTGGTTTAAAGACATTCCTCTTTATGTGACACGCTGAAAAACAGTGGTTTAAAGATATTCCTTTTATGTGACACGCTGAAAAACAGTGGTTTAAAGATATTCCTTTTATGTACACGCTGAAAAACAGTGGTTTAAAGACATTCCTCTTTATGTGACACGCTGAAAAACAGTGGTTTAAAGACATTTCTCTTTATGTGACACGCTGAAAAACAGTGGTTTAAAGACATTCCTCTTTATGTGACACGCTGAAAAACAGTGGTTTAAAGATATTCCTCTTTATGTGACACGCTGAAAAACAGTGGTTTAAAGATATTCTCTTTATGTGACACGCTGAAAAACAGTGGTTTAAAGACATTCCTCTTTATGTGACACGCTGAAAAACAGTGGTTTAAAGATATTTCTTTTATGTGACACGCTGAAAAACAGTGGTTTAAAGACATTCCTCTTTACGTGACACGCTGAAAAAAAGTGGTTTAAAGACATTCTTTTACGTGACACGCTGAAAAACAGTGGTTTATAGACATTTCTTTTTATGTGACATGCTGAAAAACAGTGGTTTAAAGATATTCCTTTTTATGTGACACGCTGAAAAACAGTGGTTTAAAGATATTCCTCTTTATGTGACACGCTGAAAACAGTGGTTTAAAGACATTCCTCTTTATGTGACACGCTGAAAAACAGTGGTTTAAAGATATTTCTTTTATGTGACACGCTGAAAAACAGTGGTTTAAAGACATTGCTTTTTACGTGACACGCTGAAAAACAGTGGTTTAAAGACATTCCTTTTTATGTGACACGCTGAAAAACAGTGGTTTAAAGATATTCCTTTTTATGTGACACGCTGAAAAACAGTGGTTTAAAGATATTCCTCTTTATGTGACACGGTGAAAAACAGTGGTTTAAAGATATTCCTTTTTATGTGACACGCTGAAAAACAGTGATTTAAAAATATTCTTCTTTACGTGACACGCTGAAAAACAGTGGTTTAAAGATATTCCTCTTTATGTGACACGCTGAAAAACAGTGGTTTAAAGATATTCTTTTTATGTGACACGCTGAAAAACAGTGGTTTATAGACATTCCTCTTTATGTGACACGCTGAAAACAGTGGTTTAAAGACATTCCTCTTTATGTGACACGCTGAAAAACAGTGGTTTAAAGACATTTCTCTTTATGTGACACGCTGAAAAACAGTGGTTTATAGACATTTCTCTTTATGTGACACGCTGAAAAACAGTTGTTTAAGGATATTACTCTTTATATGACACGCTGAAAAACAGTGGTTTAAAGACATTCCTCTTTATGTGACACGCTGAAAAACAGTGGTTTAAAGATATTCCTCTTTATGTGACACGCTGAAAAACAGTGGTTTAAAGATATTCCTCTTTATGTGACACGCTGAAAAACAGTGGTTTAAAGACATTCCTCTTTATGTGACACGCTGAAAAACAGTGGTTTAAAGACATTCCTCTTTATGTGACACGCTGAAAAACAGTGGTTTAAAGACATTTCTCTTTATGTGACACGCTGAAAAACAGTGGTTTAAAGACATTCCTCTTTATGTGACACGCTGAAAAACAGTGGTTTAAAGATATTCCTCTTTATGTGACACGCTGAAAAACAGTGGTTTAAAGATATTCCTCTTTATGTGACACGCTGAAAAACAGTGGTTTAAAGACATTCCTCTTTATGTGACACGCTGAAAAACAGTGGTTTAAAGACATTCCTCTTTATGTGACACGCTGAAAAACAGTGGTTTAAAGACATTTCTTTTTATGTGACACGCTGAAAAACAGTGGTTTAAAGACATTCCTCTTTACGTGACACGCTGAAAAAAGTGGTTTAAAGACATTTCTTTTTATGTGACACGCTGAAAAACAGTGGTTTAAAGACATTCCTCTTTATGTGACACGCTGAAAACAGTGGTTTAAAGACATTTCTTTTATGTGACACGCTGAAAAACAGTGGTTTAAAGATATTCCTTTTTATGTGACACGCTGAAAAACAGTGGTTTAAAGATATTCCTCTTTATGTGACACGCTGAAAAACAGTGGTTTAAAGATATTCCTCTTTATGTGACACGCTGAAAAACAGTGGTTTAAAGATATTCCTCTTTATGTGACACGCTGAAAAACAGTGGTTTAAAGATATTCCTTTTATGTGACACGCTGAAAACAGTGGTTTAAAATATTCTTCTTTACGTGACACGCTGAAAAACAGTGGTTTAAAGATATTCCTCTTTATGTGACACGCTGAAAAACAGTGGTTTAAAGATATTCCTTTTACGTGACACGCTGAAAAACAGTGGTTTATAGACATTTCTCTTTACGTGACACGCTGAAAAACAGTGGTTTAAAGACATTCCTCTTTACGTGACACGCTGAAAACAGTGGTTTAAAGACATTCCTTTTATGTGACACGCTGAAAAACAGTGGTTTAAAGACATTTCTCTTTATGTGACACGCTGAAAAACAGTGGTTTAAAGATATTTTCTTTTATGTGACACGCTGAAAAACAGTGGTTTAAAGACATTCCTCTTTATGTGACACGCTGAAAAAAGTGGTTTAAAGACATTCTTTTTACGTGACACGCTGAAAAACAGTGGTTTAAAGACATTTCTTTTATGTGACACGCTGAAAAACAGTGGTTTAAAGATATTCCTTTTATGTGACACGCTGAAAAACAGTGGTTTAAAGATATTCCTTTATGTGACACGCTGAAAAACAGTGGTTTAAAGATATTCTCTTTATGTGACACGCTGAAAAACAGTGGTTTAAAGACATTTCTCTTTATGTGACACGCTGAAAAACAGTGGTTTAAGGATATTCCTCTTTATGTGACACGCTGAAAAACAGTGGTTTAAAGACATTCCTCTTTACGTGACACGCTGAAAAACAGTGGTTTAAAGACATTCCTCTTTACGTGACACGCTGAAAAACAGTGGTTTAAAGACATTCCTCTTTATGTGACACGCTGAAAACAGTGGTTTAAAGACATTTCTCTTTATGTGACACGCTGAAAAACAGTGGTTTATAGACATTTCTCTTTATGTGACACGCTGAAAAACAGTGGTTTAAGGATATTACTCTTTATGTGACACGCTGAAAACAGTGGTTTAAAGACATTTCTCTTTATGTGACACGCTGAAAAACAGTGGTTTAAAGATATTCCTCTTTATGTGACACGCTGAAAAACAGTGGTTTAAAGACATTCCTCTTTATGTGACACGCTGAAAACAGTGGTTTAAAGACATTCCTCTTTATGTGACACGCTGAAAAACAGTGGTTTAAAGATATTCCTTTTTATGTGACACGCTGAAAAACAGTGGTTTAAAGATATTCCTTTTTATGTGACACGCTGAAAAACAGTGGTTTAAAGACATTCCTCTTTATGTGACACGCTGAAAAAAGTGGTTTAAAGACATTTCTCTTTATGTGACACGCTGAAAAACAGTGGTTTAAAGACATTCCTCTTTATGTGACACGCTGAAAAACAGTGGTTTAAAGATATTCCTCTTTATGTGACACGCTGAAAAACAGTGGTTTAAAGATATTCCTCTTTATGTGACACGCTGAAAAACAGTGGTTTAAAGACATTCCTCTTTATGTGACACGCTGAAAAACAGTGGTTTAAAGACATTCCTCTTTATGTGACACGCTGAAAACAGTGGTTTAAAGATATTTCTTTTATGTGACACGCTGAAAAACAGTGGTTTAAAGACATTCCACTTTACGTGACACGCTGAAAAAAAGTGGTTTAAAGACATTCTTTTTACGTGACACGCTGAAAAACAGTGGTTTAAAGACATTCCTCTTTATGTGACACGCTGAAAACAGTGGTTTAAAGACATTTCTTTATGTGACACGCTGAAAAACAGTGGTTTAAAGATATTCCTTTTATGTGACACGCTGAAAAACAGTGGTTTAAAGATATTCCTCTTTATGTGACACGCTGAAAAACAGTGGTTTAAAGATATTCCTTTTATGTGACACGCTGAAAAACAGTGGTTTAAAGACATTCCTCTTTACGTGACACGCTGAAAACAGTGGTTTAAAGACATTCCTCTTTATGTGACACGCTGAAAACAGTGGTTTAAAGACATTCCTCTTTATGTGACACGCTGAAAACAGTGGTTTAAAGACATTTCTCTTTATGTGACACGCTGAAAACAGTGGTTTAAAGATATTTCTTTTATGTGACACGCTGAAAAACAGTGGTTTAAAGACATTCCTCTTTATGTGACACGCTGAAAAAAGTGGTTTAAAGACATTGCTTTTTACGTGACACGCTGAAAAACAGTGGTTTATAGACATTTCTTTTATGTGACACGCTGAAAAACAGTGGTTTAAAGATATTCCTTTTATGTGACACGCTGAAAAACAGTGGTTTAAAGATATTCCTCTTTATGTGACACGCTGAAAACAGTGGTTTAAAGATATTCCTCTTTATGTGACACGCTGAAAAACAGTGGTTTAAAGACATTCCTCTTTATGTGACACGCTGAAAAACAGTGGTTTAAAGACATTCCTCTTTATGTGACACGCTGAAAAACAGTGGTTTAAAGACATTCCTCTTTACGTGACACGCTGAAAAACAGTGGTTTAAAGACATTCCTCTTTATGTGACACGCTGAAAACAGTGGTTTAAAGACATTTCTCTTTATGTGACACGCTGAAAAACAGTGGTTTAAAGACATTTCTCTTTATGTGACACGCTGAAAAACAGTGGTTTAAGGATATTACTCTTTATGTGACACGCTGAAAACAGTGGTTTAAAGACATTCCTCTTTATGTGACACGCTGAAAAACAGTGGTTTAAAGATGTTTCTTTTTATGTGACACGCTGAAAACAGTGGTTTAAAGACATTCCACTTTACGTGACACGCTGAAAAAAGTGGTTTAAAGACATTCCTTTTTACGTGACACGCTGAAAAACAGTGGTTTATAGACATTTCTTTTATGTGACACGCTGAAAACAGTGGTTTAAAGATATTCCTTTTATGTGACACGCTGAAAACAGTGGTTTAAAGATATTCCTCTTTATGTGACACGCTGAAAAACAGTGGTTTAAAGACATTCCTCTTTATGTGACACGCTGAAAACAGTGGTTTAAAGACATTCCTCTTTAAGTGACACGCTGAAAAACAGTGGTTTAAAGACATTTCTCTTTATGTGACACGCTGAAAAACAGTGGTTTAAAGACATTTCTCTTTATGTGACACGCTGAAAAACAGTGGTTTAAAGATATTACTCTTTATATGACACGCTGAAAACAGTGGTTTAAAGACATTCCTCTTTATGTGACACGCTGAAAAACAGTGGTTTAAAGACATTCCTCTTTATGTGACACGCTGAAAAACAGTGGTTTAAAGATATTCCTTTTTATGTGACACGCTGAAAAACAGTAGTTTAAAGATATTCCTTTTTATGTACACGCTTAAAAACAGTGGTTTAAAGACATTCCTCTTTATGTGACACGCTGAAAAACAGTGGTTTAAAGACATTTCTCTTTATGTGACACGCTGAAAAACAGTGGTTTAAAGACATTCCTCTTTATGTGACACGCTGAAAAACAGTGGTTTAAAGATATTCCTCTTTATGTGACACGCTGAAAAACAGTGGTTTAAAGATATTCCTCTTTATGTGACACGCTGAAAAACAGTGGTTTAAAGACATTCCTCTTTATGTGACACGCTGAAAAACAGTGGTTTAAAGACATTCCTCTTTATGTGACACGCTGAAAAACTGTGGTTTAAAGATGTTTCTTTTTATGTGACACGCTGAAAAACAGTGGTTTAAAGACATTCCACTTTACGTGACACGCTGAAAAAAGTGGTTTAAAGACATTGCTTTTTACGTGACACGCTGAAAACAGTGGTTTATAGACATTTCTTTTTATGTGACATGCTGAAAAACAGTGGTTTAAAGATATTCCTTTTTATGTGACACGCTGAAAAACAGTGGTTTAAAGATATTCCTCTTTATGTGACACGCTGAAAAACAGTGGTTTAAAGATATTCCTCTTTATGTGACACGGTGAAAAACAGTGGTTTAAAGATATTCCTTTTTATGTGACACGCTGAAAACAGTGGTTTAAAATATTCTTCTTTACGTGACACGCTGAAAAACAGTGGTTTAAAGATATTCCTCTTTATGTGACACGCTGAAAAACAGTGGTTTAAAGATATTCCTTTTTATGTGACACGCTGAAAAACAGTGGTTTATAGACATTCCTCTTTACGTGACACGCTGAAAAACAGTGGTTTAAAGACATTCCTCTTTACGTGACACGCTGAAAAACAGTGGTTTAAAGACATTCCTCTTTATGTGACACGCTGAAAACAGTGGTTTAAGGACATTTCTCTTTATGTGACACGCTGAAAACAGTGGTTTAAAGATATTTCTTTTTTATGTGACACGCTGAAAAACAGTGGTTTAAAGACATTCCTCTTTACGTGACACGCTGAAAAAAGTGGTTTAAAGACATTGCTTTTATGTGACACGCTGAAAAACAGTGGTTTATAGACATTTCTTTTATGTGACACGCTGAAAAACAGTGGTTTAAAGATATTCCTTTTATGTGACACGCTGAAAAACAGTGGTTTAAAGATATTCCTCTTTATGTGACACGCTGAAAAACAGTGGTTTAAAGATATTCCTCTTTGTGACACGCTGAAAAACAGTGGTTTAAAGACATTTCTCTTTATGTGACACGCTGAAAAACAGTTGTTTAAGGATATTACTCTTTATGTGACACGCTGAAAAACAGTGGTTTATAGACATTCCTCTTTACGTGACACGCTGAAAAACAGTGGTTTAAAGACATTCCTCTTTACGTGACACGCTGAAAAACAGTGGTTTAAAGACATTCCTCTTTATGTGACACGCTGAAAAACAGTGGTTTAAAGACATTTCTCTTTATGTGACACGCTGAAAAACAGTGGTTTATAGACATTTCTCTTTATGTGACACGCTGAAAAACAGTGGTTTAAGGATATTACTCTTTATATGACACGCTGAAAACAGTGGTTTATAGACATTTCTCTTTATGTGACACGCTGAAAAACAGTGGTTTAAAGATATTACTCTTTATATGACACGCTGAAAACAGTGGTTTAAAGACATTCCTCTTTATGTGACACGCTGAAAAACAGTGGTTTAAAGACATTCCTCTTTATGTGACACGCTGAAAAACAGTGGTTTAAAGATATTCCTTTTTATGTGACACGCTGAAAAACAGTAGTTTAAAGATATTCCTTTTTATGTGACACGCTGAAAACAGTGGTTTAAAGACATTCCTCTTTATGTGACACGCTGAAAAAAAGTGGTTTAAAGACATTTCTCTTTATGTGACACGCTGAAAAACAGTGGTTTAAAGACATTCCTCTTTATGTGACACGCTGAAAAACAGTGGTTTAAAGATATTCCTCTTTATGTGACACGGTGAAAAACAGTGGTTTAAAGATATTCCTCTTTATGTGACACGGTGAAAAACAGTGGTTTAAAGACATTCCTCTTTATGTGACACGCTGAAAAACAGTGGTTTAAAGACATTCCTCTTTATGTGACACGCTGAAAAACAGTGGTTTAAAGATATTTCTTTTATGTGACACGCTGAAAAACAGTGGTTTAAAGACATTCCACTTTACGTGACACGCTGAAAAAAGTGGTTTAAAGACATTGCTTTTTACGTGACACGCTGAAAAACAGTGGTTTAAAGACATTCCTCTTTATGTGACACGCTGAAAAACAGTGGTTTAAAGACATTTCTTTTTATGTGACATGCTGAAAAACAGTGGTTTAAAGATATTCCTTTTTATGTGACACGCTGAAAAACAGTGGTTTAAAGATATTCCTCTTTATGTGACACGGTGAAAAACAGTGGTTTAAAGATATTCCTCTTTATGTGACACGCTGAAAAACAGTGGTTTAAAGATATTCCTCTTTATGTGACACGCTGAAAAACAGTGGTTTAAAGATATTCCTTTTATGTGACACGCTGAAAAACAGTGGTTTAAAATATTCTTCTTTACGTGACACGCTGAAAAACAGTGGTTTAAAGATATTCCTCTTTATGTGACACGCTGAAAAACAGTGGTTTAAAGATATTCCTTTTACGTGACACGCTGAAAAACAGTGGTTTATAGACATTCCTCTTTACGTGACACGCTGAAAAACAGTGGTTGAAAGACATTCCTCTTTACGTGACACGCTGAAAAACAGTGGTTTAAAGACATTCCTCTTTATGTGACACGCTGAAAAACAGTGGTTAAAGGACATTTCTCTTTATGTGACACGCTGAAAAACAGTGGTTTATAGACATTTCTCTTTATGTGACACGCTGAAAACAGTTGTTTAAGGATATTACTCTTTACGTGACACGCTGAAAAACAGTGGTTTAAAGACATTCCTCTTTATGTGACACGCTGAAAAACTGTGGTTTAAAGATGTTTCTTTTTATGTGACACGCTGAAAAACAGTGGTTAAAAGACATTCCACTTTACGTGACACGCTGAAAAAAGTGGTTTAAAGACATTGCTTTTACGTGACACGCTGAAAACAGTGGTTTATAGACATTTCTTTTATGTGACACGCTGAAAAACAGTGGTTTAAAGATATTCCTTTTTATGTGACACGCTGAAAAACAGTGGTTTAAAGATATTCCTCTTTATGTGACACGCTGAAAAACAGTGGTTTAAAGACATTCCTCTTTACGTGACACGCTGAAAAACAGTGGTTTAAAGACATTCCTCTTTATGTGACACGCTGAAAAACAGTGGTTTAAAGACATTTCTCTTTATGTGACACGCTGAAAAACAGTGGTTTATAGACATTTCTCTTTATGTGACACGCTGAAAAACAGTTGTTTAAGGATATTACTCTTTATATGACACGCTGAAAAACAGTGGTTTAAAGACATTCCTCTTTATGTGACACGCTGAAAAACAGTGGTTTAAAGACATTCCTCTTTATGTGACACGCTGAAAAACAGTGGTTTAAAGATATTCCTTTTATGTGACACGCTGAAAACAGTGGTTTAAAGATATTCCTTTTATGTGACACGCTGAAAACAGTGGTTTAAAGACATTTCTCTTTATGTGACACGCTGAAAAACAGTGGTTTAAAGACATTCCTCTTTATGTGACACGCTGAAAAACAGTGGTTTAAAGATATTCCTCTTTATGTGACACGCTGAAAACAGTGGTTTAAAGATATTCTCTTTATGTGACACGCTGAAAAACAGTGGTTTAAAGACATTCCTCTTTATGTGACACGCTGAAAAACAGTGGTTTAAAGACATTCCTCTTTATGTGACACGCTGAAAAACAGTGGTTTAAAGATGTTTCTTTTATGTGACACGCTGAAAACAGTGGTTTAAAGACATTCCACTTTACGTGACACGCTGAAAAAAGTGGTTTAAAGACATTGCTTTTACGTGACACGCTGAAAAACAGTGGTTATAGACATTTCTTTTATGTGACACGCTGAAAAACAGTGGTTTAAAGATATTCCTTTTATGTGACACGCTGAAAAACAGTGGTTTAAAGATATTCCTCTTTATGTGACACGGTGAAAAACAGTGGTTTAAAGATATTCCTCTTATGTGACACGGTGAAAACAGTGGTTTAAAGATATTCCTTTTATGTGACACGCTGAAAAACAGTGGTTTAAAGATATTCTTCTTTACGTGACACGCTGAAAAACAGTGGTTTAAAGATATTCCTCTTTATGTGACACGCTGAAAAACAGTGGTTTAAAGATATTCCTTTTACGTGACACGCTGAAAACAGTGGTTTAAAGACATTCCTCTTTACGTGACACGCTGAAAAACAGTGGTTGAAAGACATTCCTCTTTACGTGACACGCTGAAAAACAGTGGTTTAAAGACATTCCTCTTTATGTGACACGCTGAGAAACAGTGGTTTAAGGACATTTCTCTTTATGTGACACGCTGAAAAACAGTGGTTTAAAGATATTACTCTTTATATGACACGCTGAAAAACAGTGGTTTAAAGACATTCCTCTTTATGTGACACGCTGAAAAACAGTGGTTTAAAGACATTCCTCTTTATGTGACACGCTGAAAAACAGTGGTTTAAAGATATTCCTTTTATGTGACACGCTGAAAAACAGTGGTTTAAAGATATTCCTCTTTATGTGACACGCTGAAAAACAGTGGTTTAAAGATATTCCTCTTTATGTGACACGCTGAAAAACAGTGGTTTAAAGATATTCCTCTTTATGTGACACGCTGAAAAACAGTGGTTTAAAGATATTCCTCTTTATGTGACACGCTGAAAAACAGTGGTTTAAAGACATTCCTCTTTACGTGACACGCTGAAAACAGTGGTTTAAAGACATTTCTCTTTATGTGACACGCTGAAAAACAGTGGTTTAAAGACATTCCTCTTTATGTGACACGCTGAAAAACAGTGGTTTAAAGACATTCCTCTTTATGTGACACGCTGAAAAACAGTGGTTTAAAGACATTCCTTTTTATGTGACACGCTGAAAAACAGTGGTTTAAAGACATTTCTCTTTACGTGACACGCTGAAAAACAGTGGTTTAAAGACATTCCTCTTTATGTGACACGCTGAAAAACTGTGGTTTAAAGATGTTTCTTTTTATGTGACACGCTGAAAAACAGTGGTTTAAAGACATTCCTCTTTACGTGACACGCTGAAAAAAGTGGTTTAAAGACATTGCTTTTTACGTGACACGCTGAAAAACAGTGGTTTAAAGACATTCCTCTTTATGTGACACGCTGAAAAACTGTGGTTTAAAGATGTTTCTTTTTATGTGACACGCTGAAAAACAGTGGTTAAAAGACATTCCACTTTACGTGACACGCTGAAAAAAGTGGTTTAAAGACATTGCTTTTTACGTGACACGCTGAAAAACAGTGGTTTAAAGACATTTCTTTTTATGTGACACGCTGAAAAACAGTGGTTTAAAGATATTCCTTTATGTGACACGCTGAAAAACAGTGGTTTAAAGATATTCCTCTTTATGTGACACGCTGAAAAACAGTGGTTTAAAGATATTCCTCTTTATGTGACACGCTGAAAAACAGTGGTTTAAAGATATTCCTTTTTATGTGACACGCTGAAAAACAGTGATTTAAAAATATTCTTCTTTACGTGACACGCTGAAAAACAGTGGTTTAAAGATATTCCTCTTTATGTGACACGCTGAAAAACAGTGATTTAAAGATATTCTTTTTACGTGACACGCTGAAAACAGTGGTTTATAGACATTCCTCTTTACGTGACACGCTGAAAACAGTGGTTTAAAGACATTCCTCTTTACGTGACACGCTGAAAAACAGTGGTTTAAAGACATTCCTTTTACGTGACACGCTGAAAAACAGTGGTTTAAAGACATTTCTTTTATGTGACACGCTGAAAAACAGTGGTTTAAAGATATTCCTCTTTATGTGACACGCTGAAAAACAGTGGTTTAAAGATATTCCTCTTTATGTGACACGCTGAAAAACAGTGGTTTAAAGATATTCCTCTTTATGTGACACGCTGAAAAACAGTGGTTTAAAGATATTCCTCTTTATGTGACACGCTGAAAAACAGTGGTTTATAGACATTTCTCTTTATGTGACACGCTGAAAAACAGTGGTTTAAAGATATTACTCTTTATGTGACACGCTGAAAACAGTGGTTTAAAGACATTCCTCTTTACGTGACACGCTGAAAAACAGTGGTTGAAAGACATTCCTCTTTACGTGACACGCTGAAAAACAGTGGTTTAAGGACATTCCTCTTTATGTGACACGCTGAAAAACAGTGGTTTAAGGACATTTCTTTTTATGTGACACGCTGAAAAACAGTGATTTATAGACATTTCTCTTTATGTGACACGCTGAAAAACAGTTGTTTAAGGATATTACTCTTTATATGACACGCTGAAAAACAGTGGTTTAAAGACATTCCTCTTTATGTGACACGCTGAAAAACAGTGGTTTAAAGACATTCCTCTTTATGTGACACGCTGAAAAACAGTGGTTTAAAGATATTCCTTTTTATGTGACACGCTGAAAAACAGTAGTTTAAAGACATTTCTCTTTATGTGACACGGTGAAAAACAGTGGTTTAAAGACATTCCTCTTTATGTGACACGCTGAAAACAGTGGTTTAAAGATATTCCTCTTTATGTGACACGCTGAAAAAAAATAGTGGTTTAACGATATTCCTCTTTATGTGACACGCTGAAAAACAGTGGTTTAAAGACATTCCTCTTTACGTGACACGCTGAAAAACAGTGGTTTAAAGACATTTCTCTTTATGTGACACGCTGAAAAACAGTGGTTTAAAGACATTCCTTTTTATGTGACACGCTGAAAAACAGTGGTTTAAAGACATTCCTCTTTATGTGACACGCTGAAAAACAGTGGTTTAAAGACATTCCTTTTATGTGACACGCTGAAAAACAGTGGTTTAAAGACATTTCTCTTTATGTGACACGCTGAAAAACAGTGGTTTAAAGACATTTCTCTTTATGTGACACGCTGAAAACAGTGGTTTAAGGATATTACTCTTTATATGACACGCTGAAAAACAGTGGTTTAAAGACATTCCTCTTTATGTGACACGCTGAAAACAGTGGTTTAAAGATTTCTTTTTTATGTGACACGCTGAAAAACAGTGGTTTAAAGACATTCCTCTTTATGTGACACGCTGAAAAAAGTGGTTTAAAGACATTGCTTTTACGTGACACGCTGAAAAACAGTGGTTTATAGACATTTCTTTTTATGTGACACGCTGAAAAACAGTGGTTTAAAGATATTCCCTTTATGTGACACGCTGAAAAACAGTGGTTTAAAGATATTCCTCTTTATGTGACACGCTGAAAAACAGTGGTTTAAAGATATTCCTCTTTATGTGACACGCTGAAAAACAGTGGTTTAAAGATATTCCTTTTATGTGACACGCTGAAAAACAGTGGTTTAAAATATTCTTCTTTATGTGACACGCTGAAAAACAGTGGTTTAAAGATATTCCTTTTATGTGACACGCTGAAAAACAGTGGTTTAAAGACATTCCTTTTTTACGTGACACGCTGAAAAACAGTGGTTTATAGACATTTCTTTTTTTATGTGACACGCTGAAAAACTGGTTTAAAGATATTTTTTTTTATGTGACACGCTGAAAACAGTGGTTTAAAGATATTTCTCTTTATGTGACACGCTGAAAAACAGTGGTTTATAGACATTTCTCTTTATGTGACACGCTGAAAAACAGTTGTTTAAAGATATTCCTCTTTATATGACACGCTGAAAAACAGTGGTTTAAAGACATTCCTCTTTATGTGACACGCTGAAAAACAGTGGTTTAAAGACATTCCTCTTTATGTGACACGCTGAAAAACAGTGGTTTATAGACATTTCTCTTTATGTGACACGCTGAAAAACAGTTGTTTAAAGATATTACTCTTTATATGACACGCTGAAAAACAGTGGTTTATAGACATTCCTCTTTACGTGACACGCTGAAAACAGTGGTTTAAAGACATTCCTCTTTACGTGACACGCTGAAAAACAGTGGTTTAAAGACATTCCTCTTTATGTGACACGCTGAAAACAGTGGTTTAAGGACATTTCTCTTTATGTGACACGCTGAAAACAGTGATTTATAGACATTTCTCTTTATGTGACACGCTGAAAAACAGTTGTTTAAGGATATTACTCTTTATATGACACGCTGAAAACAGTGGTTTAAAGACATTCCTCTTTATGTGACACGCTGAAAACAGTGGTTTAAAGATGTTTCTTTTATGTGACACGCTGAAAAACAGTGGTTAAAGACATTCCACTTTACGTGACACGCTGAAAAAGTGGTTTAAAGACATTGCTTTTTACGTGACACGCTGAAAACAGTGGTTTATAGACATTTCTTTTTATGTGACACGCTGAAAAACAGTGGTTTAAAGATATTCCTTTTATGTGACACGCTGAAAAACAGTGGTTTAAAGATATTCCTCTTTATGTGACACGCTGAAAAACAGTGGTTTAAAGATATTCCTTTTATGTGACACGCTGAAAACAGTGGTTTAAAATATTCTTCTTTACGTGACACACTGAAAAACAGTGGTTTAAAGATATTCCTCTTTATGTGACACGCTGAAAAACAGTGGTTTAAAGATATTCATTTTACGTGACATGCTGAAAAACAGTGGTTTATAGACATTCCTCTTTACGTGACACGCTGAAAACAGTGGTTTAAAGACATTCCTCTTTACGTGACACGCTGAAAAACAGTGGTTTAAAGACATTCCCTTTATGTGACACGCTGAAAAACAGTGGTTTAAAGACATTTCTCTTTATGTGACACGCTGAAAAACAGTGGTTTATAGAGATTTCTCTTTATGTGACACGCTGAAAAACAGTGGTTTAAGGATATTACTCTTTATATGACACGCTGAAAACAGTGGTTTAAAGACATTCCTCTTTATTTGACACGCTGAAAAACAGTGGTTTAAAGACATTCCTCTTTATGTGACACGCTGAAAAACAGTGGTTTAAAGATATTCCTTTTTATGTGACACGCTGAAAAACAGTGGTTTAAAGATATTCCTTTTTATGTGACACGCTGAAAAACAGTGGTTTAAAGACATTCCTCTTTATGTGACACGCTGAAAAACAGTGGTTTAAAGACATTTCTCTTTATGTGACACGCTGAAAAACAGTGGTTTAAAGACATTCCTCTTTATGTGACACGCTGAAAAACAGTGGTTTAAAGACATTCCTCTTTATGTGACACGCTGAAAAACAGTGGTTTAAAGATATTCCTTTTTATGTGACACGCTGAAAAACAGTAGTTTAAAGATATTCCTTTTTTATGTGACACGCTGAAAAACAGTGGTTTAAAGACATTCCTCTTTATGTGACACGCTGAAAAACAGTGGTTTAAAGATATTCCTTTTATGTGACACGCTGAAAAACAGTGGTTTAAAGACATTCCTCTTTATGTGACACGCTGAAAAACAGTGGTTTAAAGACATTTCTCTTTATGTGACACGCTGAAAAACAGTGGTTTAAAGACATTCCTCTTTATGTGACACGCTGAAAAACAGTGGTTTAAAGATATTCCTCTTTATGTGACACGCTGAAAAACAGTGGTTTAAAGACATTTCTCTTTATGTGACACGCTGAAAAACAGTGGTTTAAAGACATTCCTCTTTATGTGACACGCTGAATAACAGTGGTTTAAAGACATTTCTCTTTATGTGACACGCTGAAAACAGTGGTTTATAGACATTTCTCTTTATGTGACACGCTGAAAAACAGTTGTTTAAGGATATTACTCTTTATATGACACGCTGAAAAACAGTGGTTTAAAGATATTCCTTTTTATGTGACACGCTGAAAAACAGTGATTTAAAAATATTCTTCTTTTCGTGACACGCTGAAAAACAGTGGTTTAAAGATATTCCTCTTTATGTGACACGCTGAAAAACAGTGATTTAAAGATATTCCTTTTATGTGACACGCTGAAAAACAGTGGTTTATAGACATTCCTCTTTACGTGACACGCTGAAAAACAGTGGTTGAAAGACATTCCTCTTTATGTGACACGCTGAAAAACAGTGGTTTAAAGACATTCCTCTTTATGTGACACGCTGAAAAACAGTGGTTTAAGGACATTTCTCTTTATGTGACACGCTGAAAAACAGTGATTTATAGACATTTCTCTTTATGTGACACGCTGAAAAACAGTTGTTTAAGGATATTACTCTTTATATGACACGCTGAAAAACAGTGGTTTAAAGACATTCCTCTTTATGTGACACGCTGAAAAACTGCTGTTTAAAGATGTTTCTTTTTATGTGACACGCTGAAAAACAGTGGTTAAAAGACATTCCACTTTACGTGACACGCTGAAAAAAGTGGTTTAAAGACATTGCTATTTACGTGACATGCTGAAAAACAGTGGTTTAAAGATATTTCTCTTTATGTGACACGCTGAAAAACAGTGATTTATAGACATTTCTCTTTATGTGACACGCTGAAAAACAGTTGTTTAAGGATATTACTCTTTATATGACACGCTGAAAAACAGTGGTTTAAAGACATTCCTCTTTATGTGACACGCTGAAAAACTGTGGTTTAAAGATGTTTCTTTTTATGTGACACGCTGAAAAACAGTGGTTAAAAGACATTCCCTTTACGTGACGCTGAAAAAAGTGGTTTAAAGACATTGCTATTTACGTGACATGCTGAAAAACAGTGGTTTAAAGATATTCCTTTTTATGTGACACGCTGAAAAACAGTGGTTTAAAGATATTCCTCTTTATGTGACACGCTGAAAAACAGTGGTTTAAAGATATTCCTCTTTATGTGACACGGTGAAAAACAGTGGTTTAAAGATATTCCTTTTTATGTGACACGCTGAAAAACAGTGATTTAAAATATTCTTCTTTATGTGACACGCTGAAAACAGTGGTTTAAAGATATTCCTCTTTATGTGACACGCTGAAAAACAGTGATTTAAAGATATTCATTTTTACGTGACACGCTGAAAAACAGTGGTTTATAGACATTCCTCTTTACGTGACACGCTGAAAAACAGTGGTTGAAAGACATTCCTCTTTATGTGACACGCTGAAAAACAGTGGTTTAAGGACATTTCTCTTTATGTGACACGCTGAGAAACAGTGATTTATAGACATTTCTCTTTATGTGACACGCTGAAAAACAGTTGTTTAAGGATATTACTCTTTATATGACACGCTGAAAAACAGTGGTTTAAAGATATTTTTTTTATGTGACACGCTGAAAAACAGTGATTTAAAATATTCTTCTTTTCGTGACACGCTGAAAAACAGTGGTTTAAAGATATTCCTCTTTATGTGACACGCTGAAAAACAGTGATTTAAAGATATTCCTTTTATGTACACGCTGAAAAACAGTGGTTTAAAGACATTCCTCTTGATGTGACTCGCTGAAAAATTGATTTAAAGACATTCCTAGCAAATAGTGATATATATGATACAATGAAATATAGTAGCTACAAGACATTTTCATCAAACCCTCCTTTATGTCGTGTAATGAAACGCAGTGACTTCAAGACATGCCAATCAAACCTTTTTTATGTTACGTAATGAAACACAATGACTTCAAGACATTCTATCAAACCTCTTTATGTCATGTAATGAAACATAATGACTTCAAGACATCCTATCAAACCTTTTTTATGTCATGTAATGAAACATAGTGACTTCAAGACATCCTTATCAAACCTCTTTTCATGTCATGTAATGAAACATAATGACATCCAGACATCCTATCAAACAAAGTCTTTATGTCATGTAATGAAACATAATGACTTCAAGACATACTATCAAACCTCTTTATGTCATGTAATGAAACATAGTGACTTCAAGACATCCACATCAAACTCTCTTTATGTCATGTAATGAAACATAGTGACTTCAAGACATCCTATCAAACCTCTTTATATGTCATGTAATTAAACATAATGACTTCAAGACATCCTATCAAACCTCTTTATGTCATGTAATGACAGTGACTTCAAGACATCCATACAAAACCTCTTTATGTCATGTAATGAAACATAGTGACTTCAAGACATTCCTAACGAAACTCTTTATGTCATGTAATGAAACATAATGACTTCAAGACATCCTATCAAACCTTTTATGTCATGTAATGAAACATAGTGACTTCAAGACATCCTATCTGAACCTCTTTTTGTCATGTAATGAAACATAGTGACTTCAAGACATCCTATCATAAACCTCTTTATGTCATGTAATGAAACATAGTGACTTCAAGACATCCTATCAAACCTTTTATGTGTCATGTAATGAAACACAATGACTTCAAGACATCCACATCAAACCTCTTTATATCATGTAATGAAACATAGTGACTTCAAGACATCCTACCAAACCTTTTTATGTCAGTGTAATGAAACATAGTGACTTCAAGACATCCACATCAAACCTCTTTATATCATGTAATGAAACACAGTGACTTCAAGACATTCATAACGAACTTCTTTATGCCATGTAATGAAACACAGTGATCAAAACATATCTTTCAAACTTTTTTGTATGTATAATGTAATGAAACACAGTGACTTCAAGACATCTCACTCAAACCTCCATATGTCATGTAATGAACACAGTGACCTCAAGACATTTCTAACAGAACCTCTTTATGTACCGTAATGAAACACAGTGACTTCAAGACATTCCTATCAAACCTCTTTCTGTCATGTAATGAAACACAGTGACTTCAAGACATCCTATCACAACCTCTTTATGTCATGTAATGAAAACATAATGACTTCAGACATCCTATCAAACAGCTTTTATGTCATGTAATGAAACACAATGACTTCAAGACATCCACATCAAACTTCCTTATATCATGTAATGAAACATAGTGACTTCAAGACGCTCCTATCAAACCTGCATGTCATGTAATGAAACATAGTGACTTCAAGACATCCACATCAACCCTTTATATCATGTAAATGAAACACGGTGACTTCAAGACATTCCTAACGAACCTCTATGCCATGTAATGAAACACAGTGACTTCAAGACATCAAACCCTAATGTGTGTATCAAACCTCTATTATAATATGTAATGAAACACAATGACTTCAAGACATCCTATCAAACCTCTTTTATGTCTGTAATGAAACACTGGTGACTTGAAGACATCCACATCAAACCTCTTTATGTCATGTAATGAAACATGCAGTGACTTCAAGACATCCATCAAACCTCTTTATGTCATGTAATGAAACATAGTGACTTCAAGACATCTACTATCAAAACTCTTTGTGTTAAGTGTGAGCATAATGACTTCAACACATCAGACCTTTTTTGTGTCATGTGTGATGAAGAAACATGGTGACTTCAAGACATCACATCAAACCTATAACTTTATATGTAATGAAACACAGTGACTTCAAGACATTCCTAACGATTACTCTTTATGCCATGTAATGAAACACAGTGACTTCAAGACATTCCTATCAAACCTTTATGTCATGTAATGAAACACAGTGACTTCAAGACATCTCCATCAAAACTCTTTATATCAATGTAATGAAACAGTGACTTCAAGACATTCCTAATGAACCTCTTTATGTCATGTAATGAAACACAGTGACTTCAAGACACACTATCAAACCTTTAGTGTCGGTGTAATGAAACATATATATTACTTCAAGACATTCTATCAAACCTCTTTTATGTCATGTAATGAAACATAAGGACTTCAAGACATCCTGTCAAAGACCTTTTTTTTTGTAATCATGTAATAGAACAGATGACTTCCAAGACATCATCAAACCTCTTTTATAATGTAGTAAAACATAGTGACTTAAGACATCACATCAAACCTCTTTATGTCATGTAATGACATAATATTATTAAGACATCCTATCAAACCTTTTATGTCATGTAATGTATAGTGACTTTAAGACATCCACATCAAACCTTTTTATATATCATGTAATGAAACACAGTGACAGGACATTCCTAACGAGACCTCTTTTATGCCATGTAATTAAAACAGTGACTGGACATTCCTATCAACCTCATTATTAATGTATATCTCTCTCACTCTCATTATACATGTAGTGACACAGTGACTTCGAGACATTCTAAGAACCTCTTTTATGTGTGTGAGCAGTGACTTCAAGGGTCCTATCAAACCTCTTTATGTCGTATGATAGAGCCATAATTGAACTTCAGGAGGACATTCCTATCAGGCACTCTTTATTAGTGACAGGATAAACAGGCATTAGACATGGGCTTACGAGCCTCGTCATCATTCAGCATAGTGCTTACTCGTCATTTCTTTGCCATAAACGACGGGCAGTGGGCTGAGACGTGAACTTCTTGGCAGGCACAGGCTGGAATAAGAACTCTTTATGCCAGTGAAACGGTGACTTCAACATCATCAAACCATGTAAGCATGACCAAGCTATTCAAGCTGTACATCAAACTCTCATTCAGCTACAAAAGCAGTGACTTTGCAAGCATATCAGGCCCAAGGACATGACGACTTTCAAGACACCCATCAAACATGGTGATACCGATGAGACTGCCAAGGCATCAAACGCGATACCATGTAATGAAACGAACAAGACAATTCCTGTCAATTCTTTATGTCATGTAAATATATTCAAGACATCCACATCAAACCTCTTTATATCATGTAATGAAACACAGTGACTTCAAGACATTCCTAACGAACTCTTTATGCCATGTAATGAAACACAGTGACTTCAAGACATTCCTAACAGACCTCTTTACAGTACATGTAATGAAACACAGTGACTTCAAGACATCTCCATCAAACCTCTTTATATCATGTAATGAAACACAGTGACTTCAGACATTCCTAACGAACCTCTTTACGCATGTAATGAAACACAGTGACTTCAAGACATTCCCTAACCTCTTACATGTCATGTAATAAGAAAGCATAATGATTTCAAGACATCCTATCAAACCTTTTTTATGTGTGTAATGAAACAATTGACTTCAAGACATCCACATCAAACCTCTTTATATCATGTAATAAACATAGTGACTTCCAGACATCCTATCAAACCTCATGTCCTGTAATGAAACATAGTGACTTCAGACATCCACATCAAACCTCTTTATATCATGTAAGAAACACAGTGACTAGAGACATTCTAACAGACCTCTTTATGCCATGTAATGAAACACAGTGACTTCAAGACATTCTATCAAACCTCTTTATATTCTGTAATGAAACATGGTGACCAAGACATCCACATCAAACCTCTTTATATCATGTAATGAAACACAGTGACTTCAAGACATTTCCTAAGACCTCTTTTATATATGTAGTGAAACACAGTGACTTCAAGACATTCCTATGAAACCTCTTTATGTCATGTAATGAAACAGTGACTTCAAGACATACATCAAACCTCTTTATATCATGTAATGAAACACAGTGACTTCAAGACATTCCTAACGAACCTCTTTATACCATGTAGTAAAGAAACACAGTGACTTCAGACATTCCTAACGAACCTCATGTATGCCACACAGTGACTTCAAGACATTCCTATCAAACCTCTTTGTATGTGTAATGAAACACAGTGGTTCAAGACATTCCTAACGAACCTCTTTATGCCATGTAATGAAACACAGTGACTTCAAGACATTCCAACGAACCAGCTTATGTGGATAATTAATCATGGTGGCTTTATCATAAAATCTCCTTGTATGTTGCGTAACATGAGAGCATTGTGAGCGCACGTCGTCAAATGGACTATCTTATGTAAACGTGACAGAACGCAGCTGACACACGCAGCACGTATCAAGACCTCAGCAATGAACGTAACGAACACGCTGGCTTTCAAGCACCCCATCAAACCTCATATAGTAACGTGACGAACCACTGGCTGCATCACCCCTGTCAGACTATCGCTGACGTGAAGCAGAACACGCTGAGCGCAGCACCCCATCAGACCTCCTTATGTGACGTGACAGACACGCTGGCACTGTACTCCTATCAGAATCTCCCATAGTAACGTAACGAACACGCTGGCTGCAGCTGCCCCATCAACCTCAGCTTGTGGAAGTAACAGAGCACGTTTGGCTTACGACACCCCATCAGAATATCTCCCGTAATGACCTGGCAAGAAACACAGCTTGCGTCACTTTTAATCAGATATCGCTTATTACCGTAACGTAACACGGAACTGCGCAACAGCCGCGTATCAGATATCAGCCAGTAATGACGTGACGAAGACGCGCTGGCTATTATTAGGCGCCCAATCAAGACCTTATCGTATGTGACGTAACGAGAACCGCGCTGAGGTACACACGCCCCATCAGACCTCATGTAATGAACGCGCTGAGCACCAGCCCCAAAATCAGATATCATGTCAAGCGTAACGAAACACGCTGAGCTGCAGCACCCAATCAAACTATCCTATGTAATTTTGCGTGACAGGAGCGCGTTTGGCTGCGACGCCACCATATCAACCTAATGTAACCTAACGAGACACACTGAGCTTTATTACGCCCATCAAGGGTATAACCCATGTGACAATGCGCTGAAGGCTACTGCGCCCAAATCAGGATTATCACCCGTGTGACGATAACAGGGCCGCGCTGGCTACAACACCCCATCAGACCTCTCTTAGCAACGTAGCAAAGAACTACTTGCTGAAGCTGGCTTACCCCCAATCCATCAGCAATGTTTGCGTAACAGAACGCTTTGGCTACGCCATCAGGCTACTCAACATGTAACGTAACAAACAGCTGACTTTACAACTATCAAACCTCAGCCATGTGACGTAACGAAACCTGAGCTGCAACACCCCATCAACCTCATGTTGCTGACAGAGCCACACTGGCTTTACACCGCGCCTAGTCTCACTTGTCAGTAACGTGACAGAGCGGCTGAACACAACACCTCCATCAACCTCCTTATGTAACGTAACAGACACGCACACACACACATATATAAAAACTTCTTTATTATGCTTATTTGGCTCTGGTCCTAGAGCGTTTATATTTTGTCTTCAAGTAACATTTTGATCTACATTATTTTTCTGAGACCATGTGACGGTTTGGTAAACCAAGTGATATCACTACAGAACGTGTTTGAATAATCGAGCATTTAAACGTTTGTTCCATGATAAAATAATACCTCGTTCCTTCTTCATATATTTACTGTTTGTTTGTTAATAACTATGAAAGATCAGGAAGTACCATCTATTAAAAAAATATGTGCGGTTTAGAATGTACTTCAAATAACCAAACAGCAAGAGTATGGATATTATGATGTTTGTGATGGGATGGAACATTCAACATTCTTAAAACAACTTGTCAATAAACAGGCAAAAAGAATCATCAGTACCTAAACTTAGATAGAAATTAAATTTAAAAATGTTTAAAAACATTCAATCGGTTATGTTCGCCTGTCTAAGATTTGATTTATAAACGTAGATAATACAGCAGGTCATAAGGTCAAAGACTTTATTTCTGGAATACATCATTAAAACAACAACAAAACTTGGTAATGAATGAAAACATTAAAATAATTTATTGAAAATCACATTTTTAAAAAATATTTTCTTGTAGTATAATACAAACTATTATACTGAACATAAATATCACTGGTCTTAACTAAAGTAAAATATGTATATGATTAGGATATATATGACTCAACTGTATATTTAGTAATTACGTAACGAGTTCTTAAAACCAGGTAGTTTTACTCTCGAATCAAGAAGTCTCACTGGGCTGCAAGGCGACGTCTAGTTAATGTTAAACACTTCATCAAAAACTGGGGCTTCACATCTACGTTAAAAGAAAATACAAAAAAGAAAATATTAAATATATTGTAAGCTTCATTAAAACAGGCTTACACTGTTACAGCAGTTTCAAGTATAAAGGTTCTTAAAACACGAATTATTTTTAGTTTTACAAATCCTTTTAGAGTTCGAACAGCTGTAGAAACATATCTTTAGCGTATTCGTAATACTGATAAACGTGGAAATAACAACCGTCCATTCAAGTATTCAATATATATGTATCTCTGTAAACATACACATACATTATTGTTATTACGTAAGCATACACATACATTATTGTTATTCATGTGCTGATTCACCTACACTAATATATAATAATAAAACGATGTGTCTGTGTTTGTCAGCCACAAGTCAAGAGGGAAGAACATAGAAAACTAAACAATACTAAGTAAACCCTGAGGGTATGCACACCGAGTTATTACTTATTTTGTAATTTTTCCAGAAATATTTCCAATTGCATTTAAAAAACACAGAAGCACTCGTATAAAAACTGTGGAAAATTTTTCTTCGTAAGTAAAATCAACAAAATAAAGACTTTATAATATGCAAACTGGGACATTCTTCTAAGAAAACCACGTTATTCTTTCTTATTCTAACGTATTAAAATACATAAAATCATTTAAAATGTAACTATATAATTGTAATAACTAATGTCAGAGGCTCGCGCGTTAAGCTTCTAGTTTATTCTACCTAAAAATATAAAATTACAGGTATAGACATAATCTCTAAATCACAATTGGCAATCTGCCACAAACACAAAGAAAAAAATTATTGTAGCCATGGATGTAACTATAATAAATAGCTTCAAAATTACAATTGGAGGAATCTACTGTCCACCCAGTAGATTACTAGACACAAAAACAGTTAAGTATTATAGTAAATGTAACAACACACTACCATTGTGATAGGGGATCTCAATTCTAAACACACAAATTTCAGATGTCGGAGGACAATAGCAAATGAATCTCAACACAATAATTCTTAAATAATAGAAACTCAGTACTTTAAAGTGACTTATCGCCAACTTACTGGTGCATAAATTTAGGAAATATTAGATGTATGTCGCCTCTTCTGTTTTAAATTTGAAATGTTTAGAATTTCATGTTGGACAAGATATATTCCTGTCCATAACGACCATATTCCTTCCTGTCCATGACTATATTCTGTCCATAACGACCATATTCCTGTTTGGAGTAACTTCTCGTCCCCACAAAACCTCAAACACAATTTAACCACAATAAAAGTAGACTGCGAACGTACGTAACAAAAATTAGATGAATTATTACCAGCTTGAAAGATAACAAGTACCTCGTGTCCACAAGACATAGATAATTATTGTCAAGTAATAACTGGATTACCAGCTGGAGGATAACAAGTACCTCGTGTCTACAAGACATAGATAATTATTGTCAAGTAATAACTGGATTATTACCAGCTTGAAAGATAACAAGTACCTCGTGTCTACAGACATAGATAATTATTGTCAAGTAATAACTGGATTATTACCAGCTTGAAGATAACAAGTACCTCGTGTCACAAGACATAGATAATTATTGTCAAGTAATAACTGGATTATTACCAGCTTTAAAGATAACAAGTACCTCGTGTCTACAAGACATGAATAATTATCAAGTAATAACTGGATTATTACCAGCTTGAAGATAACAAGTACCTCGTGTCACAAGACATAGATAATTATTGTCAAGTAATAACTGGATTATTACCAGCTTGAAGATAACAAGTACCTCGTGTCCACAAGACATAGATAATTATTGTCAAGTAATAACTGGATTATTACCAGCTTTAAAGATAACAAGTACCTCGTGTCCACAAGACATAGATAATTATTGTCAAGTAATAACTGGATTATTACCAGTTGGAGAAGATAACAAGTACCTCGTGTCCACAAGACATAGATAATTATTGTCAAGTAATAACTGGATTATTACCAGCTTTAAAGATAACAAGTACCTCGTGTCTACAAGACATAGATAATTATTGTCAAGTAATAACTGGATTATTACCAGCGGAAGATAATAACAAGTACCTCGTGTCCACAGACATAGATAATTATTGTCAAGTAATAACTGGATTATTACCAGCTTTAAAGATAACAAGTACCTCGTGTCTAGAAGACATAGATAATTATTGTCAAGTAATAACTGGATTATTACCAGCTTGAAGATAACAAGTACCTCGTTGTCCAGACATAGATAATATTGTCAAGTAATAACTGGATTATTACCAGCTGGAAGATAACAAGTACCTCGTGTACTGAAACATAGATAACTATTGTCAGTAATAACTGGATTATTACCAGAAGATAACAAGTACCTCGTGTCTACAAGACATAGATAATTATTGTCAAGTAATAACTGGATTATTACCTGAGGAAGATAACAAGTACCTCGTGTCTACAAGACATGAATTATTGTCAAGTAATAACTGGATTATTACCAGCTGGAAAGATAACAAGTACCTCGTGTCTACAAGACATAGATAATTATTGTCAAGTAATAACTGGATTATTACCAGCTTGAAAGATAACAAGTACCTCGTGTCTACAAGACATAGATAATTATTGTCAAGTAATAACTGGATTATTACCAGCTGGAAGAGATAACAAATACCTCGTGTCTACAAGACATGATAATTATTGTCAAAATAATAACTGTTATTACCAGCTTGAAGATAACAAGGTGTCTAGAAGAGACGTAGATAATTATTCAAGTAATAACTGGATTATTACCAGCTTGAAAGATAACAAGTACCTCGTGTCTACCAAGACATAGATAATTATTGTCAAATTAACTGGATTATTACCAGCTTGAAAGATAACAAGTACCTCGTGTCCACAAGACATAGCATAGATAATTGTATTGTGGTAACGGCATTACCGCAGAAGAAGTACCGCGACTAGACAGAGCATGAATAATATTGTCAAGTAATAACTGGATTATTACCAGCTTGAAGATAACAAGTACCTCGTGTCCACAAGACATAGATAATTATTGTCAAGTAATAACTGGATTATTACCAGCTTGAAAGATAACAAGTACCTCGTGTCTACAAGACATAGATAATTATTGTCAAGTAATAACTGGATTATTACCAGCTTGAAAGATAACAAGTACCTCGTGTCTACAAGACATTAATTATATCAAGTAATAACTGGATTATTACCAGCTTGAAAGATAACAAGTACCTCGTGTCCACAAGACATAGATAATTATTGTCAAGTAATAACTGGATTATTACCAGCTGGAAGATAACAAGTACCTCGTGTCTACAAAGAATAGATACTATTGTCAAGTAATAACTGGATTATTACCAGCTTGAAAGATAACAAATTACCTCGTGTCTACAAGACATAGATAATTATTGTCAAGTAATAACTGGATTATTACCAGCTTGAAAGATAACAAGTACCTCGTGTCTACAAGACATAGATAATTGTATCAAGTAATAACTGGATTATTACCAGCTGGAAGAGATAACAAGTACCTCGTGTCTACAAGACATAGATAATTATTGTCAAGTAATAACTGGATTATTACCAGCTTGAAAGATAACAAGTACCTCGTGTCTACAAGACATAGATAATTATTGTCAAGTAATAACTGGATTATTACCAGCTGGAAAGATAACAAATTACCTCGTGTCTACAAGACATAGATAATTATTGTCAAGTAATAACTGGATTATTACCAGCTTGAAGAGATAACAAGTACCTCGTGTCTAGAAGACATAGATAATTATTGTCAAGTAATAACTGGATTATTACCAGCTTGAAAGATAAAAGTACCTCGTGTCTACAAGACATAGATAATTATTGTCAAGTAATAACTGGATTATTACCAGCTTGAAAGATAACAAGTACCTCGTGTCTACAAGACATAGATAATTATTGTCAAGTAATAACTGGATTATTACCAGCTTGAAAGATAACAAGTCACCTCTGTGTCTACAAGACATAGATAATATTGTCAAGTAATAACTGGATTATTACCAGCTTGAAGATAACAAGTACCTCGTGTCTACAAGACATAGATAATTATTGTCGTAATAACTGGATTATTACCAGCTTGAAAGATAACAAGTACCTCGTGTCTACAAGACATGATAATTATTGTCAAGTAATAACTGGATTATTACCAGCTGGAAAGATAACAAGTACCTCGTGTCTACAAGACATAGATAATTATTGTCAAGTAATAACTGGATTATTACCAGCTTGAGAAGATAACAAGTACCTCGTGTCTACAAGACATAGATATTGTCGAGGTACCTCTGTGTCCACCCAGAAGACATAGATAATTATTGTCAAGTAATAACTGGATTATTACCAGCTTGAAAGATAACAAGTACCTCATTCTGTCCACAAGACATAGATAATTATTGTGATAATAATATGGATTATTACCAGCTTGAAAGATAACAAGTACCTCGTGTCTACAAGACATAGATAATTATTGTCAAGTAATAACTGGATTATTACCAGCTGAAGAAGAAGAAATAACAATTACCTCGTGTCACAAGACATAGATAATTATTGTCAAGTAATAACTGGATTATTACCAGCTTGAAGATAACAAGTACCTCGTGTCCACAAGAGACATGATGTAATTATTGTCAAGTAATAACTGGATTATTACCAGCTTGAAAGAGATAACAAGTACCTCGTGTCTACAAGACATAGATAATTATTGTCAAGTAATAACTGGATTATTACCAGCTTGAAAGATAACAAGTACCTCGTGTCCACAAGACATAGATAATTGTCAAGTAATAACTGGATTATTACCAGCTTGAAGATAACAAGTACCTCGTGTCCACAAGACATAGATAATTATTGTCAAGTAATAACTGGATTATTACCAGCTTGAAAGATAACAAGTACCTCGTGTCTACAAGACATGAATAATATTGTCAAGTAATAACTGGATTATTACCAGCTTGAAAGATAACAAGTACCTCGTGTCCACAAGACATAGATAATTATTGTCAAGTAATAACTGGATTATTACCAGCTTGAAAGATAACAAGTACCTCGTGTCCACAAGACATAGATAATTATTGTCAAGTAATAACTGGATTATTACCAGCTTGAAAGATAACAAATTACCTCGTGTCTACAAGACATAGATAATTATTGTCAAGTAATAACTGGATTATTACCAGCTTGAAGATAACAAGTACCTCGTCGTGTCTACAAGACATAGATAATTATTGTCAAGTAATAACTGGATTATTACCAGCTTGAAGATAACAAGTACCTCGTGTCTACAAGACATAGATAATTATTGTCAAGTAATAACTGGATTATTACCAGCTTGAAAGATAACAAGTACCTCGTGTCTACAAGACATAGATAATTATTGTCAAGTAATAACTGGATTATTACCAGCTTGAAAGATAACAAATACCTCGTGTCTACAAGACATAGATAATTATTGTCAAGTAATAACTGGATTATTACCAGCTGGAAAGATAACAAGTACCTCGTGTCTACAGAGACATAGATAATTATTGTCAAGTAATAACTGGATTATTACCAGCTGGAAAGATAACAAGTACCTCGTTCTACAAGACATAGATAATTATTGTCAAGTAATAACTGGATTATTACCAGCTTGAAAGATAACAAGTACCTCGTGTCTACAAGACATAGATAATTATTGTCAAGTAATAACTGGATTATTACCAGCTTGAAAGATAACAAGTACCTCGTGATACAAGACATAGATAATTATTGTAAGTAATAACTGGATTATTACCAGCTTGAAGATAACAAGTACCTCGTGTCTACAAGACATAGATAATTATTGTCAAGTAATAACTGGATTATTACGGCTTGGAAGATAACAAGTACCTCGTGTCCACAAGACATAGATAATTATTGTCAAGTAATAACTGGATTATTACCAGCGAGAAAGATAACAAGTACCTCGTGTCTACAAGACATAGATAATTATTGTCAAGTAATAACTGGATTAGCTTAGAAGATAACAAGTACCTCGTGTCTACACCAGACATAGATAATTATTGTCAAGTAATAACTGGATTATTACCAGCTGGAAAGATAACAAGTACCTCGTGTCTACAAGACATAGATAATATTGTCAAGTAATAACTGGATTATTACCAGCTTGAAGATAACAAGTACCTCGTGTCTACAAGACATGATGATAATTGTTCAAGTAATAACTGGATTATTACCAGCTTGAAGAGATAACAAGTACCTCGTGTCCACAAGACATAGATAATTATTGTCAAGTAATAACTGGATTATTACCAGCTTGAGAAAGATAACAAGTACACTCGTGATGTACAAGACATAAGATAATCATTGTCAAGTAATAAACTGAATGTGTCACCTTCACGAAGCGGCGAAATACCTTTTCTCAAGAACAACAAAATACACATGAAACCACAATAAGACCTGACAGATGTGAGTAAAGAGAAAAAGCAGATTAAAACTTAACACTTGCACAGGTCTAACTTTTAACTGACAGATAAGGTACTGCAGTGATAATTATAGAGCAAATAAAATCACTGAAAGAGCTGGGATACTGTATTGTGCAGCAAACGAAGAACATAACCACTGAAAATTCTGGATCATTTAAAGATTCCAAAAACATAATAAAAAGAGACCATGGTAACAAAACAGCACGTATAGTAACAACCTCAAATAAAACAAGCTGGGGTGTTTTAAAGAGACAGGTATTTTTCAAACACAAAATGACCAGATGTGAATAGTATTACAGTGGTGGTGTCAACAAAACAAGATATCTTTGTAAGCTTATCAGTTTCACAGCCACCCCAGAAACAACAATGTCAACTCTCGTGAGATACCACAGGTGAGAATAACAAGTAGCTTGCATCTGTAACTGTACCGTACACTACAAATGCAGCCTTTATTTTCACAAGCTTTTGATATGCTCAGATTTTGGCATCTCAAGAAGTCCTCAGGTGGTGTCCTGTCTCTTGGGAAGTATAGCTGTTTCTGGGAAGCAAACCAAGTCAAGATGCTGTTGATCCATTTTGATAGTTGGGAGAGTGCAGAAATAATAAAGGTGAAAAGATAATGATCTTTTATCAGAGACCTAAATTTTGATCTCCAGGTACAAAGACAGTTTCAATTTGACGGAAACAATAGATGGTTTGGTTAGACTGATGAATAATTATTGTCAAGTACTTTTGTCATAAAGGGAGATACCAGTGTATGACATTGTTTGCATGATTTAAGATGAAGACTTGTCACGTCTATCATCACTTCGGGTATAAGGTTAGAGATGTCAATGGAACTACGAGGAGAGAGCATTCATATTTGCCAAACTTTCTAAAGCCACAAAATGTTGGGGACACCAGGTGTTTACTCTGGCAGGTAGTACTTCAGGGTAGTTAGCCTATACTCTTATGCTTTGACAAATTCATTTACAATCAGGTGCTGTTTCCTTGCGGTCGCTATTTTGGTTTGTTGCTTGTTTATTTTTTTGAATTTCATAAAGTTACTCGAGGCCTTATACCTGCGCTAGCCGTCCCTAGCAGGTGTAAGACTAGGGGAAGGCAGCTTGGTCATCACCACCCACTGCCACCTCTTGGGTGGTGGTGATTCTTTCAAGCGATAGTGGGTTGACCATTATGACGCCCCCACGGCTAAAGAGCATGTTTGGTGCGACTGGGATTCAAACCGCGACCCTCTCAGTTAGAGTCTGGGCATTAGCCTTTGGAAGAATTCTGAGATCTCAACCAACAGCGGTGGAGCTTTACAGTATTCTATTCTAAGCTATGTCTAAAATTCATATACCAAGCAATTCTTGACCCTATTTCATAGCAAAACTAATAATTAAAAGTAGACCCAAACCTCGTATTATTAGACCTTCCCAAACATTTATATGCAGAATTTTCATTGTTTTGCCGATGACACAAATTAACATCTTAAAAATATAAATGAAATCTCAAGCAACATCTAGCAAAGAATAAAGTGAGCTAAGTTTCTCGATAATAATACAGAAACAACGCTCAACTAACATTATTCATAAGATGCAGCTAATCCTTGGATACATTTATGAACCTGGATCTAGAAACTTAAAATAAAACTTCAAAATAACAAATAAGTAATCGCGAATACCTGGTTCCCTTTCAAAATTCTATATTCCCGCACAGACAAACCAGCGACTCCGCGTGAACTCTGAGGCAGATCCTTATACATTGCTGTAAGTAAAACTGCATAAAAACGAAATGTTATGTGCACCAGATCTGATGTAAACTGGATTGTTTGTCATAATATCTGGACACTCCAATAAGAAACTAAGTTGTTTTGTATAGAACTCTAGACCCTCTGATAGTAATAAGTTGTTTGTCATAATCCTTGAACCTCTGATAATAAACTAAGTTGTCGCAAAAACTCATTACTGATAATAAACTAAGTTGTTTGTCATAATAATAAACACTGATTAATAAAACAAACTAGTTTTTCATAAACTCTATACCTCTCTGATAATGGCTAAATTGTTTGTGTAAACTCTAAACACCCTGATAATAAACTAGAGTTGTTTTGTCACGTATCTAAACACCCTGATATGTAAACTAAGTTGTTTGTACCAAACTCTAGACCCTCTTAATATAGAAACTAAGTTGTATGATAATAATGGTTATTTGTGGAAAGTTAAGTATTCGTGTTAAAGTGGTTAAGGATCATTAATAAATCATTAAGGAAGAAAATTAACAAACATTCTTAGTGTCTGAACTTTGTGAACATTCACATTGTAATTTGTACATTATGCATTTTGGTAGTGAACGTCTCTATATGACATGGGTTCTTTTTGGAACTCAGAACAGAGTAGATTTGAATGTTGACTAGGTTCTTTCCCGTAATATTCATTCCACATCCGTTTCACCACCTGGAACTTCACGTGTCAACATCATTTAGTCCCTGTTTCTCTGATAAAATTGTTCCAGAATTGCTGTTATTTTTAATGTAACCTTCTAACTTCACTTTTCATACTTTAATTTCTACTCTAAATATTCGCTCTTCATGCAAGATTATCTCTACCACCACAAGTCCAAGTGTTAAAATATAAGTCAGTTGAACATCAGAGTAGTTCTACATTTGCACTCTTGGAGTCAATTGTGAATAGCCTTATGACAACTGCCAGACATGTGATGATTTTACACCTGCTTGGCATTTCATCTTCGACATAATTCTGTTG